>NC_055995.1:109169048-109384871 GCF_018446385.1 Zingiber officinale | reverse complement strand
CCCTCACGGTGTTCTCGTGAGTAATTTTCATTATCGAAGATGATTAGGGTTATAACTTATCAAATCCAAGAAATGGTTGAGTGCATAAATGTTAAATCCTCAAACCGAGCTACCATGTATTATAAAGTTGTCAAAGCATGATTATTGGCATGACATATTAAAACCTAAAATCTTAAACTGTCATGTGTGATACAGTGGTCAAAAGCATGATTAATGTCATAGCATTCTAACCCTAGTATTTGAATCTAGCATGTACCACAAGGTTATCAGCATCCATGATTTAATTCATAGCATCCAAACCTTAAATCCGAAACTATCATGCAGTATAAAGTTAATAATAGCATGATTAAGGGTATAGCATATCAAACCCAAGAATCTGAAACTTACCTATACTACATGGTTATCAAACATCATCACCATTATAGTATGTTGAACCTAAAGAGCTGAACTTTACATATACTTGCAAGGTTATCAAACATGATTATTTTCCTAGCATATTAAGCCTTAAAGATCCAAAAACTAATATATACCTACAAGGTTCATCAAACATAATTATCTTTATAGCATGTTAAATCCTAAGGATCCGAAAACTTAACATGTAAACCATAAATGTTATCATGATAAGATGTAGGAAGGGACATAAACTTATACCTAAACCTAGAATTCCGTAATTTATCTCTATCACATTAAGGTATCGTAATTAGACATAAGAAGAACATGAACATAAATTTAAGCACAAGCATGCAAATTCATAACATAAGCTTAAGCATAAATTTAAACATAATCCTGTGTATAAACATAGTGTGAGCATGCATAAACATAAACATGGCATAATTGTAAACCTAAACGTAAGCATGTAATTTCATATCGTAAGCTTACGCCTACCAAACTATCATGATGTGAAGCAAGAGTAAACACAAGCATACAAGTCAAATTCCAAAATTACATATAGCATATATGGTCATCATGATGAGAGCAAGTGGTAACATAACTCAACCAAACTCAAAATCGAAACTCATCTAAGGTATCTAAACATACATGAATTTGAGGAACTAAAATAAAACATGATATGAGGAGAACATGAAGCAATTATGGAGTAGCATCATGATAAACAAACCCTTAAAATAGAATTTAAAACCAGTGAATAAAATTTCGTTTCGTGCCGGGCGGAACGGGCGAAACTTACCATTCCGCCCGCGCACCGAAACCGGCACCGAACGAGCGACAATTTCGTCGCGTCGTGCGTCATGCGTCAGGAGGAGTCGCGCGCGCATCAGAAATCGTCGCCGGAAGCTTCGCAGCGCCTGAAGCGCGTCACGGGCGTCGGAGGAGTCGCAACGCGACGTTGCTAGCGATGCCGAAAATGTCACGGACGCTTCTGGCGCTGCCGGAAGCGTCGCCGGACTCCTCCGATGCCGCCGGAGCCCGGAGGTGTCGCCGGACCCCTCCGGCACCGTCGGAGGCGTCCACGGGGCGTTGGTGGCGTCGCGAGCGAGGCGCGGGCGTGGGCGCTGGGTCGCGGGGCACGGAGCACTGTGCAAAATTACAATTTAAATAAATTAAACAATTCTCATTTAATTGTGATATTTTAAAGGGGCTTTTTAAAATCCTAATTAAATTATCCCAATAAAATATAAAAAATATATTTAAATTTTTAAAAAATAGTCAATTTTATTAAATAATATTCTGAAATTATTTTTACTATTTTAAAATTTTTAAAAATTTTAAAAATTCTTTAAAATTCTAAACAAAAATACAATTTTTTATAAAAATTCTATTAAATCAAATTTATATTCTCATATATATATTTTTTAATTATTTTATATTTTTTACTGATTTAATGTTTAAATAAAATTACCGAAACCGTATCGGCACAGCACGATACGATACCGAAACCGTATTTTTCCGATCTCGGACCGAAACCTCGGCACGAGTCGAAATTTTAAACCTTGTTTAAAACTACTATCATATCCGAAACTTGCAAGGTCTATAACACAATTTGAGCATGCATAGTTCACTAGTTTCTAATGGAAACCAAATAAAAGAACATGAAACCATTGTAGAGCAACCTCATGATGAATAAGCCCCTAAAACAGAATTTAAACAACTCCTATCATATCCGAAACTTGCAAGTTCTATAACATAATTTGAGCATGCATAGGTCTCTAGTTTCTAAGGGTAAATAAATAGAAGAACATGAAGTAATTATAGGGCAACATCATTATGAATAAACTCTTAAAAATAGTGATTTAAAATCAAACCTATAGAGTCCGAAACTTACTAGGCCTACAAATCCATGTGAGCATGAAAAGTTCCCTAACTTCTAAGGGTAAACCAATAGCAAAACATGAAGCAAATTTTAGTACATCATCCAAATAAATAGCTCCTAAAAACAGTGATTAAACCCCTCCTATAAATCTGAAACTCACTAGCTTTATAATTCGAATTGAGCATAAAAAGGGTCTTCTACCTTCTAAGGGAAAACAATTAGAAGCATGTAACATCATGGGGTACAACATCCAAATAACTAACTCCTAAAAACAGAATTTAAACTCCCTCTTAAAGGATCCGAAACTTACACCAATCCCAAGCACTACTAGAGCATCAAAGCTTGTTAGTTTTCAAGTAGAGATGAGAAATGAAACTAAACCATAGTGCCATCTTTTCAAAACCGAAAGGAACATAGGGAGAAGGTATAGAATCCGGAACTTACCATCTATACAAATCATTTGGAGCATAAGGAAAGAACCTAAACCATGGTATCATCCTCCAAAAACTGCCAAGAACATCAAAACTAAAGGGATCCGAATTCCACAAAATTATAGAAACTAACTAGAGCATTGAACAAAGTAGGAAGCATAGCTTCCAATCCTTGCTATCAATCTCCTTCCTCTCCTCCTCCCTTTAGAGCTTAGGACTGGCTGCTTTTAGGTGAAGGTGGGAGGCTTTAGGACTTACGGAATTTTGGAGAAGGTGGAGGCTAGGAGCTTGAAGGGTGAGGGTGGCCGAACAAAACCAAAAATAGGAGCAAGGTCCCCTCTCTATGTTATATATAAATCCCTCTCATCCTTTGAATGGTTCCATAAAATTTATATAAATTTTATCCACCTTACTTATTCAAGTCATATAAATTTGATACCTATTTAAATCGTGAAATTTTATATAAATTCGGAATTAATTAAATTCAAGTAAAACTACCCATTTAAATCAATTTGCATCATATAAATTTTATACATATTTAAATAGCAAAATTTTATATAAATTCGGAATTAATTAAATTCAAGTAAAACTACCCATTTAAATCAATTTGAATTAAATCTGAATTAATAATAATAAAATAAAAATCTCCTTAAAAAAATGGGTCCCGGACACTACATAAGGAGTATCAAGCGATTGATGATTGAGGGAAGTCGATTGATAATTGAAACAATTGACTACTACTATCTAGCTGAGTTTTCTAAAGCTTTCCTGTATCCATCTTCGCACTTGTTACTTGATAGTGCCAATACTATCACCAAAGTGAGAACTATTGGGTAGGCTTGGGGTATTTGCGTAGGGGATGTATATTTATGCTAAAGATTGTTGGCTCAATGGAAAATCATTTTTTATGCCTTATATATGTTTAAGGAAGCTTGCCAATCAAGTCTAACTTCTTCTTCATGCACATGGTGTGTTGACCCAAAGGAAGACACATTGTGTGAGTGATTAAAAGTGTTGTGAGCAATGCTTGAAACATCAACAAATTAAGGAGGCTCATATATAAAGTTAATCATGCACATAACGTGTTGGCCCAAAGGAAGGTCCATTGTGTGGCAGATAAATGTAGTAACGAGCTATTTAGAGAGTACCACTAGTAAGTTGCATTTTAGTCGAAACACTTAATGTAATGTTGTACTTGGTATATCAATAAATGCCTGTACAGTTTCATGTTTTGATCGTTGCATTTATTTTACTACACATCTATAAATATGCATGTTTGTTTGTAACTTGAGTTATATTCTTTGCTTTATGTTTGTAGCACTCTCAATAAATGATATATGCAAATCTGAATAATATCCCCATGCTTATGGACACAAACTTTGGTCAATGAAGGATCATATTATGGTACTTTTAGGCTGCATGAATATGAACTTTGCATTCAGACATGATCGTCCTTCACGTTTATCCAATGATAGCACATGGATCAAAAGGTGATATTTAAGAAGTGGTAATGGTCAAATCACATGAGTCTCATGATCATGAAGATGTCAATTCTGGAATCTATTAGGGGCTCGATAACTGAGAATGAGGATGCTAAGACTTTTCTTAAGGAATTAGCGAACTGATTCTCTTCAAACGAAAATAAGACTTCCACACTTCTCACGAAGTTGATATCTATGCGGTATAATGGGAAGGACAATATTATGAAGTTGTCCAATTTTATTACAAGACTTAGGACACTAAAGTTGAAAATATTCGAAAGCGTTCTTGTAAACCTAGTCCTAATCTCTATGCCTACACACTTCAATCCCTTCAAAATAAGCTATAACACTCAAAAGGAAAAGTGAACATTAAATGAGCTCATAACTCGATATGTAGAAGAAGAGAGATTGAGGCATGACACATCTGCTCACTTTGCATCCTTATCTTAGAACTCAAACAAGAAAAGGAAAAGGAAAATGCTAAGGTAAGGGTAAACAGATTGAGGCATAAGGTACAAAAGTAATAAAATCAAGACCCAACTTGTTTCTTTTGTAAAAGAACGACCACATGAAGAAGGATGGCCCAGGTATGCTAATTACATGTCAAGAAATGTATGTTTCTCAACTTTATTAGTTTAGAAGTCAACCTAGCCACTATACTTAATAACACTTGGTGGATAGATATGAGTGCAACTACTCATATAAGTGTAACTATGTAGGGTTGCCTTTGGAGCCGATTTCCAATTGATGTTGAAAGATACATCTATATCGAAACTAGCAAGTAGGCAAAAGTAGAGGCTATAAGTGTCTTTAGAATTTATCTTGGGAATGATGCACTTTTGAATTTAGAAAATATATCTGTAGTATGTCTTTTAGGCGAAACTTGATTTCTTTTTCTTGTTTGGATAAATCCGAATATACTTGTTTATTTGGAAATGGAAAGTTCAATATTTTTCAAAATTTATCTTTGGTTGGTACGAGTTCCTTGATTGATAAACTATACGGGTTAGACATTGAGACTCATACTGATAATGTCGTAATACATAATATAGTTGCAAGCGTGATTTGACAAGTGAGAATTCATTTATGTTGTGGCATAGGTATTTAGGGCATATCTCTAAACAATGCCTTCAAAGGCATTTAGGGCATAGGCATTCTTTGTATGCTTGGATATTGATGATCTTACCTTAGCTTTTGGCCAGATGGCATTGTCTTAATTTTCATATTGACTACTTTTGAAGACTATAAGGTGAGGGGATTTTCTCTTCAAGAGAACATTTAGTACTTGCAAGGATCTATTAACTTGTGTGTATATCACATATAGATTTAGTTTCTTTAGTGGATAAAGCATAAGATGAATCACATTTATTATTGTTTTCCTTCTTGCTAATGTAGTTGTGCTTGTTATTGTATTATTAGAGGAGGTAGTTCTAGTTACATGTATGGACTTCACTTGATAGATTGAGATTTCCATTGAATAGCGTCATGGTGGGTTTCTTTCATATTTGAGTTTCTTCAATATTTATCTACGAAGGTGTCCACTAGATAGAAATCTACCTTTCAAGATTAATTTGATTGGAGTTTTTTTATATGGATCCTAAAGTGACCTAACGTAACCCCAACACTAGAATACTTTTTAAATTCAATAATATCACTAGGTAAATTCATATTAAGTGGGTAGGAAAGATCAAGACTAGACGTTTGACTGACAAGAAAGGAAGGGGAGGTCATGTTGCGACAATAGTTCCTCCCAAGTCATAGGGCATAATTGACAATATATCTTAAAGTTAGATGGGGTGCATTGTAAGTGAAAGCTGAGAAGATTAAACTTGGAGGATGGCAGACATCTAAATCATGTAAGGAGACATGTGGAGCTTTAGACTCGAGGGTGGTCGTCGACCTTGTAGATTGAAGATCAAGCTTGGGATAATGAAGAAGTGAGACATCTCTAGAGTTCTTTACTCTATCTGCGTTTTAGTCCTTCAAAGTGATCCCACTTTGATACCAAATTTAGATTATATCAGAGCGTTTTTTTCTAGTCAGTAGCTTCGTCAGTGGTACAAAAAAGTTGCTAGAGGGGAAAAGTGAATAGCTGAAAATATCTAAGTAGAAAAACAACTTGAACGCAGTGCTTTAAATAAAAGAATTAGATATGTGATGGAAAATAAAACAATATAAGTAATGCTAACTAACAAATTATTTTCATTGGTTTGGATCCCTTAATCCTACTTCATAGCCTATTGACTCATTAGATTATTCCTCAGAAATCCCAGTAATCTCCACTAATATATCCTCTTTCTAGCAGCAAAGAAACTTTATACAAAAACTTTTCTTTTACAAAAATATAAAATATAGAAGCATAAAAGTTTGATAAAAAAGTGAAACTTAGAGCTTGAAGATAGAAATCTTAAGATCCTGTTGTATCACAATAATAATAAAGACTATAAACAAAGAAGTGAGCCTGAATCTACTTCTAATGATTACTAGACAAACTCCCACTTCCCCTTTATACATAGCCTTTCAAATCGAACTTGGATAAATTTCACACAAGTGTTTTGTTTAATCCTAATTGACCTAAATCCTTATTAGTTGATTAAAACATTAATCATATAAGCCGTATCTGTAAGTTGCTATCTTGAGGCAACTCAACACATTTTTAGTGGACTCAAATTCATTCTATTCGACTCAATTGGATAAGATAATAAATTCTTCTAACTGATTGCAATTCCAGTTAACTTAAACCATATTCAATCAGCTCAGCACCTTTTAGTCAACTCAGATACATTGTTGTGATCCTTATCCTCCAACATATAGTTTTTTCAGTCAACTTAGGGCCTTTGTAGTCAGCTCAATATAAAAAGTAACTTGTTTCTAACAGTTAGATATCCATTTGACTCAAGCCACTCAATTCGATTAAATTAATGTTCCATCAATTAAAGTTGAAAATGAATCCGTCTTCTTGAGTAGAATGTGTTGATTCGACTATGTACTCGACTAGACTGATTAGTTACTCATCAATACTTCATTTATCAATTATGACCCTGAGACATCTATTATTTAACTGAGTGCACATCTAGGTAAAAATTTAATTAAAGAGCAAGATTATAAATTATTCGTAATCTCTCAAGACTCTCTTACTCTTTATTTGTCAAGAAGCCTTATCTCTCTAGGTCTTCCTTTTCCAAATGACATCGCCTTTAGGGGTTCCTTATCTGCAAAGAGGCCTAGCTACCAAGTCTTCCTCATTTGAGGGCACTTACCACATGCAAGCATCATTTGGTCTTCTTTATCTACTATGCTTCTCTTGGACTCTCCATCAATCAATGCTTATTGGATTTCTCCACTTGTCAACGTTCTCCTGGAATTCTTTGTTTGCCAATACATGTTGAACTTCTACCTTTCTATGTTTGCCAAGTATTCGACTAATCTTGACCTACTTGAACTTTTTCAACCTTAATACCTATTGAGCCATCAATGCACCTATAGTTATGTATCAAGTTTTCTACATTGCATACATGATTGGAGCATCATAGCATGATTGCATAAACACGTATGAAGTTAATTAAAATATTTTGCCAACCAAATCAAAATAAACTAGTTGAATTCGACCTCCGGAGCATGATTGCACCTATATTTCTATTATATTAAAAAAATAAGGCAACAATATTAGCAATTGATTCTATTTGTGATTTACGGACAAAAGAAAGAGCATTTGAGGATAATTTAAGTGGGGAGTGTTTAATTTGTGTTTAAAGGTTGATTTCCTTTATAGTATAATTTCGACCTGAGAATGATTAATTTTAAGGTTGGTAAAAGGGTGTCAAGCATATTCATGTTTAGTGTGTGATTTAAAATTTGCAATCTAAGTTATAGTCAGTGTTCTAAATGGCGGACGAGGTGGCGCTTAAGCAGGAGGCGGGCATCAATCGCACCGCCTTTGCCTTAAGCGATACTTTAGGCGAGGCGTGTGAGGCGGCGTGCGAGGCAGGAGAGCGGGCGAGGTGGCAAGGCAACAAAATTTTAAAAGAAAAGGGACCTCTATAGAAAAAAAAATACTAACATACAATTTGAATATAGTTTAATAGAAAAACTTGAAAATCAATATATTTCATTTAAAATATGTTAAACTCTATACAAAATATATTTCTTAATATTCTTCAAAAAGTGCAACACCATATAAAGTATGTTTCCTAAGTTTCTCCAAAAAGTGTAATACCTACAAATACAGAAAAAACGTATGAAATAATAATTGAAAAAAATCTATATCTTTTAGCATTTTAAGAAGCAAAATCATCAATAAAAGCCTTCAAAATTAAGTTTTTCTAACACCTCATTTTCGATACATAAAATTGTTAAGCCATTTACATTCAAATCATTATCATCATTTTCTCTCAATTCTTCCTGCTCATTTGTTACATGATTATAATCATCATTTTCTCTCAATTCTTTCCGCTCATTGATTGCATGATCATTTAACTCTTCCTGATTACTCGATTGATGCTCATTTGTTGCATGATCATTTAGTTCTTCTTAATTTTTTTCTTGTAATTCATCAACTAAATCTTTAATTGAAGAGTTAGCTTTAAAAAACTTATGAAGAACACCTTTGTCAGTTTTAATAATATGTTCCACTCTTTTTCTTTTATTTTTTTCTGACTCCAAGATTGATAATTTTTTTTTGGAAATATGTTTGTACTATAAATTTTAAGTGTAAAAATAAAACACATAAAACCAGCAACAAAACTAACAATGAAACAAAACACAAGCAGCGAAAATAATAGTCAAAGAACAATAAAGTCTGGTTTGTGCTTGAAGCATAATCTATTCTATGATAATTAAATTGGGATAATTTATTTAAACTCTTTCAAATCTATAAGAAAAATTATAAAATATTGACTCCAATACAATATTAAAATAAATATTTAATATTAACAATAAAAAAATATAGATAAGTAGGTAACTTAAGTTTTAAGTTTATAAATTGATGAATGATTATATTGATGAAACTAAAATTTTAATTGGGAAATAAATTTTTCTAATTTAATTAGAAGAGATTTAAAAGAGAAAAAGGGAGGAAACTAATGTTCAAGATTCATACTTTACTCTTTAAGGTATTATGACTTATGTAAATAAATTAATGAATAAAGAGTTGTACAAGAAATAAAATCTTGGAAAGAAAAAATGATCGTTTACCTTCCTTCATTTGCTTTCCTTTTTTAGAATTCTTCTAAATTCTATATATATATAATCCAATAAAATATATTTTTTAATTTTTTATTAAAATAATCTAATTATATATAATATATATTATATATACATGTTAAATTTGGGGCCCCTAAAAATTAGAGGCCCTTGGCCGTCGCCCCCGGTGACATGCCTCGGGGCCGACCCTGTCAACAACCCAAGTCATCCACAACTCACCTCTTCTACCTGGAATCACCACTGTTGTGCTTGGAATCGTCGTTGCCGCTGCACCTGTTGCCATTGCTGTTGTTGCCATTGCTGCTGCTGCCACTGCTGCCGCCACCACTAGGTTAGATTACTTTCATATATTTTTAGTTAGTCGTAGCTGTTTCACCACTGCGATGCTAGCCAGACGGGCCTAGAAGCATCGCTCGAGCCCAATGAAATCGCCCGAGCTGGGTGATAGGCCTGGACTTGTTGCCGACATGTCCGACTCATCGCCGACGCGTCCGACTTGTCGCCGACTCATTCGTCTCATTGTCAACGCGTCCGACTTGTTGCCGATGCGTCCGACTCGTCGTCGATGCGTCCGACTCGTCGTCGATCCGTCCGACTCGTCGTCGATCCGTCCGACTCGTCGCCGATCCGTCCGACTCGTCGCCGATCCGTCCTACTTGTCGCTGATCTATCCGACTCATCGCTGATGTGTCCAACTCGTCGTCGACGCGATGCGTCACTGACGCTTTGGACTCGTCGATGCGATGTGTCACCGACGCGTTGGACTCGTCGCGTGGGCCGAACAGGGGTGAGGGCGGGAGTTAGGTTTAGGTTTTTAAGTTAGAGTTTAATTAAATAACTTTAGGGTAATAATTTTAATAAACTCCTACCTATGATTGAAATAATTTAAATAGACTTAATTAAATCCTAATAAAATTATCCTATATATATATATATATAGATATATATGTATATATATTTTAATTTTTAAATTTTTAAATAATTTATTTTATTTAAATATTTATGATTGGATAATTTTAAATATTTTTTTTATACCACTTGTGCAACTCATACAATCAACCTCTTGCTTGAAGCAATTAGAAATCTACCCAAGTTTAGCGGAATGCTTGAGAAAGCAAAGGCCCTAACAATATTCATCTATGCACATCATAGAACTTTGGCTATTAAGAGGACATATACCAAGAAGAGGGATATTGTATGGCTCAGGGTGACTAGATTTGTTACTTCATTTTTGATAAAAGAAAGTCTCAAAGCCAAGAAAGATCAATTAAGACTTATGCTCACATTTGAGGAGTGGAGCAAAACAAAATTAAGGAGTAGTGTGAAGGGAAAGCGATGGAGGCGATGGTAACAAGTAACTATTTTCGAATAGTATTTCTTTGAATTTGAATGTTTTCACCCCTTTAGTGAAAGTTTTACTCTTGTTGACACAGAAAATAGTACCTTTTTATTGGGTGCGCTTAAACAAGCCAAGGAAGAAATTAGAAAGACTTAAAAAAAAAAAAAAATTTCACCCATATTTTGAAGATTATTGATATGAAGTCTAAGGGTTGACTTGATAGTTCTTTGCATTATGCCACTTGCTAAATCCGGTTTTTTTATTTCAAAGATCCAAGCAAGGTTTAAAATTTCGACCCGTGCTAAGGTTTCGGTCTCAAACTAGAACAATACGATTTTGACATCGTATCATGTCGTGCTGATACGATTTCAGTATTTTTTTATTTATATATAGTAATTATAAGCTAAATATGTTTATGATGTATATAAAAATAAGTTGTATATTGATTTTGTATAAATTCTCAATTATTGAACAACTTAATATTGTTAGAAAAAATAATTAAAAGTAATTTTATTAAAATAAAATTGATATATCAATAACTCAAATTAAAATGGATCTATCTATAATAATAAGTATATAAATTAATACAAGATATTACTTTATATATAATAATTATATAAATTAACTATTTATTCATTTAATTAATTATTAATTAAATAATATATAATTTAAATAGTAAAAAAATATAAAATACTCAAAAATTCTTAGAATAAATCTAATTTATTAGATTTTTTTTTTAAATTTTTAAAAAATTTTAAATAGAATTTAAAATAATACAAAATAATAAAAAAATAATATAAATAAGAATTATTATATATTTCTAAAATTTTTAAATAAAATTGAAAACATTAAAAAATAAATTTTTAGAATATTAATTAATAAAATTTATTTTAATTTTAAATGTATTTTATTAGGATAATTTAATTAGGTTTTATAAAAACCTATTCGAAATGTCACACATCCTTAGGAATTGTTTAAATAAATTAAATAAAATAATTAATCTCTATCGGGAAAAGAAACTGTGGCCCGCAATCTGCCCAGGGGGGTGTCCGGTGGCGTCAGAAGCGTCGCCGGATGCATCTGACGGCAAGAGGCGTCGCGCGGCGCCTTTAGAAGCGTCGACGCTTCCGACACCGTTGGAGGCATCCCATGACTCCTTTGGCACTACCGGAGGCGTCCGCGACTCTTTTGGTGTCGTCGAGACTGGGACACCTCTTGTGCCGATTTCACCCGCTTGGCGGAACGGTAAAAATCGTTTGTATCGGACGACACAGAACGATATTTCATCCTATGAATCCAAGCATACAAAATGACACCTGAAGGAGTTGTTGAATTGTGTTGAGAGAATTTTTCTTTTCGACGAGGACGTGCAATCCATTATTTCTAATGATGAATTGTTGAAGTATAAGAGTAAATCCGGAAACTTTGGAAAAAAATGACGGTCACGGCATATGAGAAGGTGGATGTGTACCGTGACTTTGATTTGTGTACATTTCTTTCCTTTATTTCTTTTCACTAACATACATGTCTTTTTTACATATTATTTGATTTATTAATTTTTTGTCTCTTTACTTTCTTAAGTTGGATGGTGGTCCAATTATGGTGGTGATGCTCCAAACTTCAAAAAAAATGACAATGAGATTTCTTTCTTTGACAGGTAGTTCATCGAGATGTGAAAGAAATCGGAGCCAATTTGAAGGGTTAAGTAGTAATTCATAAATTATGTTATCTATCCTTTCTTTTTATTAGTTTTTAATAATTTTATAATTATTTAGATACATACTAAGAACAGAAATAGGCTCGAGACATTAAGATTAAATGATCTTGTATATGTCAAATTTAACGTCAATCTTATGAAGAAGAAGAGTAAAAGAGAAATGAGCAAAGATTTGCTTCTATCCACTCAAGCTAGTGAAGGTCAAGGTTGGCTTGTTGTTGGTGGTGAAGAAGATGAGGTTGAGCCAGGTTCAGGACTTACTTGGAGAATGGTGGCGGAGACCTCGAGACTCGAGAGTGAATGAAGTGCTACAACCAAGGAGGAGCTCAAAGAACATCCCCATTAGAGAACTTGATGAAGATTTAGATACATCGGAGGAGGAGAATGAAGAAGATGTTGATTTTGAGTCCGATGATGGAGGATTATGGATGTAGTTGATGGTGCATGTGTAGATGATTTAGAAGAATAGTTATGTTTAGTCTAGTCCTTGTTAGCTTATTGCCATGTTGAATTGAAACTTTGAATTTTAAACTTAGGTTTTTGGTAAACGTAATGATATTACTTTTTAGTATTAATATGGTGATAAATTTTTATTAATTATCTTGTTAGTTGCATTTATATATTTATTTGTACTTTATATAAATTGTATTATTTGAATACCACCTACTGCCATTTACAACACTGGTTATAATTTAGTTGTCATGCTAGACTAGAACCAAACAAATTATGGGATAAATGAGGTCAAGGTGCAAATTGATATAGTGTAATTAGGACTCAATTTGGATGAGTTATGGTTGAATCATGATATAAATATGCCAGGGAGGGGGAACTTTTTCACTTTCGAGAAAACTCATTTATCTCGTTTTAGAGTTAGCAGTAGAAATAGAAATATGACACATCACTAACGTACTTTGTTTTTACTTGGTTCACAGCATAACCTATGCTGCTAGTCTAAGGCCCACGGTCGTTGTCTGCTTCCGATGAGCAATCCACTAAAAATCTCCTTCGAATAACGACTCAGAGACGAAGATTCGTCTTTTTTACAAAGATAGGAACGATAACAATTTACAGAACCTTAAGAAATATATACGAAAAGACAAATACAATAAAATAAAACTAAACCAACAATGAAATGAGATTTGAAGTAGAGTGTCGGTGTCGTAACGATGTTTCTGGAGTGTGGAGCACTTGAAAGAATAGTAGAAGTGATTGTTGAATGTGGTTGTGCGATGCTTCTTTTATTGACCATTATGGAGATTTGGATCAATCTCGGGTGTCCCTAGATGGGTCTCATCTGGTCCGACTATGTCATAAATTATCCTCCTCTGGGTGCTTGGATTGCTGTTGTGGCGTGATCCAGACAAAGATCTATTGACTCCTTTAGTTGCCACTTTATCCTTGTCCGGGTGCCTAGATCCTTTCCGAGTGCCTGGTTGCTGACATGCACCGCCCAATCATAGAATGCCACCTCATCTAGACACGGGGCTAAGTTTCAGGACATCCAAGCGCCTGGACCTATTCGGGCGCTTGGATCTACTGTCGCCCAGAACCATCCGGGCGCCCAGAGTTCACTATTTTCGACTAACATCCAAAATCAATTCCCTGTATCACAATGTTAGCACAATAACAATAGTATGAGCAAATAGACAGTCTCAACTTAGGATTTCTAGTGAAACTCTTCGGTCGGATCAACGCCTATTGTTCCCTCAATAGGAACGCGTTCTCACCATTCTTCCTTTGAGAAGAATCTCTCCACTCAGGAGAGTTTACTTGACTTGCCAAACATCTGGCTTGCTTAGCATTCGATCCTCTTACCCTAAGGGCTACCGTCAATGTCCGGTCCTCGCTAACCCATTGACCTGCTAGATGTCTGATCCACTGACCCTTCTAGACTTTCTTCCTTGTGTCCTTGATCTGCTAAATCTTCTTCCATCACCTACTAGGCCTTCCATTTGCCTAGTATTCAGTCATCTTGACCTACTTGGTCTTTCTTGGTTGGGCTACTTGCACACTTAGTTAACTTTGTTAGATTACAACACAGCTTAAATTTGAACTTTTGCCAATATCAAAATCAGGTTCGATTATTTGTTGCTCCCTGCACCAACAAAACCAAGTTGATAATTTAGGTTTGGTTTAGTTGTTTTTTCTTCAATTCATTATTTTCTAAGGTATTTATTTACATAAGTCTAAGCTACACTCATCCCAAATGTGTTGAGTCTTTCACTCCCATCGCTTGTGTTGTTTCTATCTTAATCCCCTTCATACTCTCCGGTTGTTGAATCCCTTTGCATCATTCACTGACTTTTGCACAAAGTACCAACATCTCTCCTTACACATGCCACTGCTAGCCCTCCATCCTCCCTTATCTCTGCTTTCATCCTGACCCTCACCTCCCTCTTTACCTTGGTTGTCACTATTTCAAGGTAGTCGTCTCCTTTCGTTGTTGACGGTGACCACTATCATTTGCACCCTTGCATTAATTTTTTGAGGCAAGGGTCATTGAATGCATCCAACAACTATAGGGTGATACTAACGGATTCTGTGAAGGGTTACCTGAATTAGAGGAGGCAATAAAATATATTAGGAAAGCATGGGAGGCAGTAGTGGTCTAAGCTAGACCTATTATAGAATAGAGAAGAATTATGCCTTTTAGGTTCTCTTTGCTTTGTCAAGACATGCCAAGTGTAGAGATATAGATGGAGTTTTCACAAATATTTTTTTTGGTAATCCAGGTATTTAGCTCTTCGAATTGACTAATCCTAGAGGTGATCGACCTTGTCCCACGGAAGTTTCCTACCGGGTAAATCGGGGAGCGCGCATGAAAGTTCATCCAAATGACCAATATTCTTAGACCCGTTTCTCACCGGAGGGAAGGGTTTTCATAAATATTAAAGCATATGGAACTAGTGGTTTTGATTATCATGATGATATGATCTTTGATTCAATAGCTTTGCTGTGGCAACAACTCATCTTTCTTGAGCCCTTCGGATGAGTATTGATGGTAGAGAGAGTAAATTTTTCTAGCAACCCTATTAATTCCTTAATTCTTTGATGCTCAATCCTTCCCACATGGCATCCTTATGTAGGTTTATTTATGTTTTACTTAGAATGATTTCTTGAATTTCATCCAAGATTGAACATGAGTCGGCTCTCTTTTGATAGGGTGTCAAGGTTATGTTTTACAAGGGTGTCATAGTTTTGGACTAAATAGTCTATTCACTTTTCATGTTGAGTGGGAGCAAGGTAAGCATTCTTATTGTGATGATAATTGAATTATCATGTAGAATCATAATTGATGATCATTCTCATTCTTTATTTTTTTTTTAGTTATTAGAAGAGCATAGAGATGTTTTGGTCGATTCGTAGTGATGTGAATTTCTTCTTTAAGGTGGATGTTTTCTTGCCTATTTTTGGTGCAATCATGCCCCAATTGGTTTGTTGTGACTTCGGATTTTGATGTTTGAACAAAGGGTTTAAGTTAGACCTTGCCATTTTATTTGATGTGTGTGTTTTAGTGTGTATGGACTTGCAGAGCACGCATAGAGTTTAGAATGCTCATAAGCTTGGCATGTCCAAGGTACCATACTTAGTGGTCTAGGGTATGTTGAGATTGGAGAACTATGATATGAGACATCTGAGGAACCATAGGATAATGAGTATTGAGGTGGTGCTAGAGCATCTCTAGAGTGTTGACATGGCGCAACCAGGTTGGTAGCTCAATATCTCGAGGTCCATAGAGATCGGAGAAAGTTGTATGAGGCAGATCAAAGAACCCAAGACAAAGAGCATCGAGGTAACATGGACAACCGTCAGTGGAGGTGGACTCTATAGATGAAGGGGCGAAGGATAACATGTAGAGGAGTCGTGAGCTTGTGCACATCCGAGGAACAAAGTAACTTGACAAGAGATGGCCAAGGGGTGAAATCAAGCTGTGATGCTAAGACTCCTAGTGACCTATATCCATGACAACAATGATAGAATTCAACATGGATGGACTTGATCTTGACCTTAGAACTAGTCTAATTGGTGTCAACATACTGGTGACTTAGAACCAATGCTACAAATGGTTTTGAGGTATAAGGGTTGCCACTCGTGTTGGAGTTGACTAATAAAATAAAACCCTGAAGCTGCGGTAAATTAAGGTTTGTGTTTTGTAGTAATTGGCTGATGTGGATTTGAGTTGACTAAAGGAGTCAGTTCATGGCTGAGTTGACTAGGCAGTTGACTGATGACATAAGTGGGCTGATAGTAAGTGAAAAATTGATTGCTTGCTAAGATGGAAAGCAGAAATGATAATTACTGCACAATAATGGTCTCATTGTGAGAACCAGATTATTGATGGCAACATTCTAGTGACTGCTGGGTGGTAGGCAGACTTATAGGAAGGATGCAAAGGCTATTAAAGGAGGGGCGGTGGAGACTTCTAAGGCTTGCAAAATTGAGTTGGTTAAACCTTATTAGAAGCCTTATTTTCTCAGAGTTTTTCCTTTCTTATATTTCTTGTAATCCTTGTGCATATAAGAGGTTTTCCTACCTCTAGTAGTTGCCTTAATCCACCAACAGATCATATGTCGTGAAGTCGTGAAGTATGAGCCTGGGTCAAACCACATTAAATCAATGTGTTTGCGATTTATAAGTTTGATTGTGTTTATGTTTTATTTCTGCTACTAATTGCTTATGTGATCTTGCTATCAAGAGTAAGAGTATTTGAGAATCATGCTTGCAGGTGTATGATCGTTATTCACCCCTTCTAGGTTGGTCATTCGTTCCTAACAGTAATTTTCTTTAAATATGCCTTGTTTATGATTAGAGTTAGTAAAAAATAAAGGAGATTAAATATTAACTTGTTTTGAAAAAGGGAATTGTTTTCAAACTTGTCTCTACTGCTTTTTATGCATGCTTTGATATTGCTTGCCGTTGTCTAATCCTGTTAGTTTATAATTTATTTGGAAGAAGATCATCCAATTTCATGAGAACCCATACGCGAGGAGAAAGCAATTGAGGAGGTTATGGAGAATGTGCACGAAAATTCCGAAGCTCCATAAAGTGTAGAAGAGAAAGTTGTTGAAGCTTCAACCATTGAAGAAGTCATGGTGGATACAAGATCTTTTTCATTGGATGAGTCGAATGGAGAACTATCCACCTTTCGAGGAGTGAGGAAGAGCATAATTTAATTGAGGAAGAGAGATTTAAGAAGCTCAAGCCTCAAGTACCTCTACAAAAGAAGAACAAAGAGCATATCATATGCTTTGGGTGCAACTTAGTGAGTTAAAGGTTTCATCTTACCCAAGTCATAGAAAAGATGCAACTAAGAAGAATAAAAATAATATAATATATTTCATGTGCCAAGAGAGTGGTCACTACCACCTTAAGTGCCCAAACACGGAGGTAGTCAAGAAAAAGAAGAAAGTGAAGGAGTGGAAGAAGAAAATTGGAGGTTCAAATTAAGGAGAGCCCTAAAGGTAAAGGGAAGCAATATTCTTCTTATTTAACTTTAAATTCTTCCATGCATATGAGTAATACTTTTATTCATATGCCTATATAAAATTTTGGTTTTAAATATCACAATATGTTTAGGGCTAATTTGCATGATAACTCTAAGACTAAGATTACTACCGTGCTTAAGGGTAGGAAGGTAGAAAAGAACCTAGGAAGACAACCCAAGAAGGGGAGACATATACCTAGGTATAGGGAAGTCCAAGGGGAATAAGGCAATTTTAGGATTCAAAAGTTAGAATTGGAAAGCCAAGCTTTGAGGTTAAACTTGAGGATTTACAGAAAACCTTAGAGAAATTTATAAATGGGTCTACAAATTTAAACATGGCTTTAGGAAGGCAATGATGTAGGAATGATTGATCGGGGTTTCAGGTACAGATCATCATGTCATGCTAGGAAGGCAAAGGCCATAAAGCCATCCTATCATAGCGTACCATATGATTATGATATAGAAAAACCATCTAAGATAAGAAATGTCATGATGGTATTTGGACCTAGGAAGGTGGCTAAGGTTGGATGCTTTAGGGAGAACTCCATAAGCCTTTGGATCCCAAGGCAGTAATGCTTGAGATACCATAAGATGTCCCAGGAATCTTAGTCCTTGGAAATTAACACATTAATGAGAAGTTTCATGAATGGAATATGAGAAATTTTTAAGAAGCATAAACTAATGCAATGAGTGTATTTTAGTTTTGGTTTAGCAGATATTATAAATGTGAATCAAAACTCAGACTTTAGGTCAATGTTTAATTGAACAGTTTTAAGTTTTGTATCAAACATGGGATTGGTAATGATTCTCGGAGGAAATCCATTTTCTTAAGTAATGGGTTAAAAAAACTTTGTAAAATTTGATAATTTTCAGAGGTCTATAGAATTTTTTTGAGTGCATTTCTAAAAATGACTCAGGTGAGATTTTCATAAACATTAGTCAATTAATTTATAAATTAGTCATCAATCATCTGGTAAAATTAAAGAGTCGATTGACATGTTGGGTGATAAATCAAACATTGTTGATCGTCTCTAAGAGAAGTAACACTAGAAATGGTTTTCAGGTGATTGAGACTATATTGGAGAGCTGAATATAGGATTTCAACTCAGGAAAATGGCCATTGGGCTTGATATTCATGTATATAATCCATATGGGAGATTTGAATATAAGTAGATGGTTATTATAAATGCATGAGACAAATATCCAGGGTATTTTGGTGCTTTTTTTGTGTGTGGCAAAGGGGGAGTGTAGATAAATGGTTGAAATGGAAAACATTTTTTTTATCCTCTTGGGAGATTCTCCTATGTTGGATTGATGGAACTTGATTTAAAATTAGAGGGAGATGAGAGAGAAGGTTATAAGAATCTTCTCCTCTAATGAAGACTTTTGGAAAATTCTCAACTCTATGGGGAGTTTAGTTGAAAGAGGAGCCTAGTTGAAAGGGGAACCTAGATATAGGTCCTGATGCATGGTATTTATTCATCGCATATGCATGAGCATTTTATTGTTGTTTTGGTTTCTGTAACTTAAACAGATTGCCAAATATCAAAAGAGGTTGTCCAGTATAACTTTGGGTTTTGATTTTTAGGCAAAGGGTTTGAGTTAGATCTTGTTGTATATTTGATGTGTGTGCTTGAGTGTATAGAATATACATAGAACTTGGAGAGCTTATTGGCATGATGTGGCCAAAATGGTATACTCATTGAGATTAGAAAATGATGGTATGAAACTTATGAGTGACTACAAGATGATGAGTACTGAGTTGGTACTAGAGCAACTCAGGAACATTGACGTGGCATGGCTAGGTTGGTAACTTGATGGCTCGATTTCATGAGGCAAATTGAGGGCTTGTTAGACGAGGGACATCAAAGCAGCGAGGAGGACAGACGATGAAGGTGGACTCTATAAGTGAAAGGGTGAAGGATAGCATGTGGAGTCATGGGCTCATGCGTAGCTGAGGAACCAAGTAAGCTGACTTGAGATGGCAAATGAGGGAAGTCAAGTTGTTACGATAAGACTTTGGTGAGTTGAGTGTTGAATGACCTGTATTCATATGGACGAGGGTATAACTCAACATAAGCTAACTAAACCTTAGAATTGTTCATGATCGAGGTCAATAGTCGATTATTAATGGACAAATTGTGACTAGGAACCCAATATCCAATATGACATGAAATTGACTAATGAAAAAGGGAATCGATTGATAAATCAAAACCCTTAACTTGTGATAAACTAAGATTTGTGGTTTTGAGTCGTCGATTGATGTGGATTCAAGTCAACTGAAGGAGCCAACAAATATAATGGTTTTATTAGGGGCTGAGTCAACTGTGCAGTCGATTGATGACATTAGTCAATTGATATTGAGAGGTTGACATGCCAATCAACTGCTAGGTGACAGACAAACTTGTAGCAAGAATTCGAAGGCTATAAAAGGAGGAGTGGTGGAGGCTTTTAAGGTTAGCGAAATAGAATTGGTCAAGTACTATTAGAAACCTTATGTTCTTTGAGCTTTTCCTCTTGTTTATTTTTGTAATATTTGTGCATGTAATAGTTTTTCCGCCCTTTGTAGTTGATTAAGGAGAAAGATAGTGACTTTCTAAGAGTGATCTACTGATTGATCATTGGCTGTGGAGTAGGAGCTCAAGGCTGCTGAACCACATTAAATCAACGAGTTTACAATATAAGTGAGATTGTGTTTATGTTTTATTTCTGCTGCTAATTGTTTATGTTTTTTTTCTACTATTAATTGTTTATATGACTTTACCATTTGAGAATCACGCTTGCAAGTATATAATCACTATTCACTCCCTCTAGCTCAGTCATCCGGGTCCTGACACTTATTTCCTTTAAATATACATTGTGCATTTAGAATTAATGAAAATAGAGGATATGATATTAACTATTAAATTGTTTTTAATAGGGGGATTATTTTCATATTTTGTTTTTCGTTTCTCCTATAACACTTGTTGATGACAAGTTGATTAACAAGAGATAACATTGAAATGTGAAACATGTTTAACTAATGCATAACTACTTATATTGTAGAGTCTTAACTTTCTAATTGAAAGGGATGTAATGCCAATTCATACAAATAAGTTTTAATCATTATTATCGATTTGATTGTAAATCGCTCAACTTCCTATTTGTGATGCTTTCTTTAATGTTCACCAGTTGTATGTGAGATGCATTTATAAGGTGGATTGGATGTCATTCACTCTCTATCTATATATATTTTCTTTGTATTGATATATATATGATACATTCTATACTGAGTGGATTGCATGAATTGCAAGTCATTTACCTTCTATATAGAACACATCATCCATGGGTGGATCATAGGTCGTTCACCCTCTATATTATACATAATATATATTATATTATTGATTTGTAGATGAAATAAGAATATAAAAGAGGAATCAAGGTTTAAAATTTTAATCCATGTCGAAGTTTTGGTTTATGACTAAAATGATATGGTTTCGATATTGTCTTGTGCGATACGATTTCGGTACTTTTTAAAATATAAAACAAAGTATAAGATTATAAATTATATTATATTTTAAAATTATATTATAAGATTAAGAATAATTTGGTTCAAAATTTAATCAAAATAATAGTATATTTTATAAGATTAATTATATTATATTTAATTTTTTTGGTATCTTTATGGCAAAAAAAATCTTAGTTGCAAAAGGAAAATAAAAGATTCTTTTGAATTAGGGAAAACAAAAAGGAACATGAAAGGTAAGTAAATAAAAAAATGAATGAATGAAAGAGGAAAGGAAGGAAAAAATAAAATAAAGAGAAAGGGAAAAAGGGGGAAAATAGTGAAAGAGAAAAAGGAAAAAATTAGTAGAAAAGGAAAGAAATTAATAGAAAATAAAATAAATATGAAAGGGGAAAGTAATCATTTAGTAGGAAAGGAAGAAAAGGGGAAAGAGGAAAGGAAAAATGGGAAAGAAATGAGTAGGAAAGGAAAATAATTAATAGCAAACAAAACAAAAGGAATGAGATTAAAGAAAGGGGGAGGAGAAAAAAAATATCGCAAGATGGGTTGGCGGTGGGCTCTGTGAGATGGCAGCAGCCTTGCTTGGTGTTGCCACGAGGCCAGTGCCGGACATGTGATTTTGGGGCATGAGGCGAGCACAAAAATGGTGCCCTCAAAGTTTGACATTCATATATTTTTCAATCAATGTAAATATAACCACATTTTTAATTCTAAAAATAAAAGATAAAAAAATATATCATCTAAAACAATATGTCATAAGAAAATATTAATAAAGTCAAAATGATCCAAACAAAATATAAAGTTCATCTTCCAAACCAATGTATGTCACTTGAATATTGCTCGCCTCGCAGTTTTAGAAGCAAAAGTATTGATTAAGTTAGCATAATCAACTTTCTCAACCACTTTTTTCTTGATAGATAGCATAGCCAAGCCATTTAGTCTTTCTTGCAACATAGTTGATCGGAGATAAGTTTTGATCAATTTCAACTTGGAAAAACTCCTTTCAGCAAATGCAACTGTAACTGGTATAGTTAGCAAAATTCGATAAGCAATATAAGCATTTGGATAACAACTATCCATTTTCTTCAAATAATTTAGCAGATCAATCGCTCTTTTTGATTCTCTTGGTAATGAGTGTCTTAACAACTTTAGTTCCAAATATAAATCTGATCCATCAATATCAGAGTGTCCATCATGTGTTAAAGACTCTTGAAGATTGACACATGAGTGTAAGAGACTATCATCATCAATAGACTTCAATCTCTCCAAACTAAATAAAAATCCAAATGTTTCTTTATATTTTTGAAATTGTTCAAACCGAGTTTGAAGTGAAGAAAGAGCTTGATCAATTATAAATAGGAAGTAATTAACTCAAAAAGATTCTTTAGGAGACTGGGTTACCTCTTCACTATTGATCTCTTCAAATTATCTCTTTCTTCAAATGATGCGTTTTTCTCGAAAAATAGGTTCAATTCCCATTTCACTTGCAATATGTTGAGCTTCAATTAATGCTTGATCAAATCCAGATTCTCTAAACTCTTGGACAGAAGAAATAAGTTCTTTTAATTGTCTAATAGCAATATCAATATCCATATTTTCTGCTTGGAGAAACTTACTAACAATGTTAATATCATATAACAACTTATACCAAATTACCATTCCAGACACGAACTCAAAATTCTCAAGTTCAAATGATGTCAAACCCTCAGCTTCACTCTTTATTTTTGAGTCATCGGAAATGTTTGCCAAATCAATTAAAGCATCTCGTATTTTCGAAGCTTGATCTTTTATGGGCTTCACGCTTTCAACATGACTTTCCCATCGTGTTTGTGATAGTGGCTTGACTGGAAGACCTTGCACATGATCTTTGAAGATTTGCCACCGCTTGGTAGAAGAAGAGAATAATGAATATATGCGTTGTATTACACCGAAAAAGGACATTGCTTTAGGGCAACATTTCACCATATCACATAATGTGAGATTAAGACTGTGACATCCACATAGAGTGTAGAAAGCTCTAGGATTAATTTCAAGTAATTTACTCTGTACACCCTTATGTTTTCCTTTTATATTAGATTCATTGTCATATCCTTGATCTCTTATATTATCAATGTCAACTTCGAGATTGTTCAAAATATTTTTAAGCTCTGTAAAAAGCCCAAGTCCTGAAGTTTCATTAACTTTCAAAAATCCAATCCAAAATTCTTCAACCGCTATTGCATTTTCTGAATCATCCACACATCTAATTACAAGGGGCATCTGCTCCTCGTGACTTGCATCTGGAGTGCAATCAAGTATGACAGTGAAATATTTTGCATGTTTAATTTTTGCAACAATTGAACTTCTTACTTCAGCCGCCAACATCTGTATCAATTCATTTTGGATTTTAGGTCCAAGATAAATGTAATGAATTTGACTTTCTTGAACACGCCGAAGGTGCTCTTCCATTATTGGATCAAATTCAGCAATCATTTTAATTAACTGCAAAAAGATTCCATTATTCTCAACATAAAGCTTCTCATTATCTCCCCGAAGTGCCAAGTTATTCTTCGCAGTTCTTTGCACAACTGCAATTATTCTCTTCAATACTTGTTTCATTCAATTCACTATGTTTCTGATCATTCAACTTATTATCAATGTCATCCTGATTCAGTTGTTTAGCTACTTCCGTCATCCTGATTTAGTTGTTCAGCTACTTATTAAGACTTCCTACTTGGCTTTGAATTAAAGCTTCTTCCTTTTGCTTTTTCTCCCTTTTTCTGCTCCAGACAATTGTTTTCTTATAGGAAACATGTTTGCTAAAAGGCTAAATATTAATCTGCAATAACAGTTCATAGATTAAAATAGTTCCAACATCTAAATGCATGAAAAATTCACCAAATCATAATACGTGTAAATACCATTCTGCTAAATCATACTCAAATTTTTATCTAATCTTAAAAACTATGGCGGGTTAATCATATTCTTCGAGCACCCCCATTCAAATAGTAAAAAGAAGCAAAAAAAAAAAAAGTGATAGTAGATTCAAAGAACTAGAGAAGTAAAGCGCCATCTCAAGAGAACATAAATAGAACATACTATTGTATCTTCCTCTTTTCATTCCATTGTCTTTAAAATCTACACATACTCTCCAATCTCAAGCCCTAATTTATAAAAGCCATGGTAAAAGAGACATTGAAGAGAACCACTAGAGTTGTGATGCAAGGTTTTACATATATTGTTAAGTTGGAAACGTAGAAAAACAAGCAAGATGCCATTGAAATTCAATGCCTATATATTGATTATGAAAATTGTTAATTTACAGGTGATGAAGATAGTAACTTTCATCAAATGACTTGCAAATCCAACCATTCATGAATAGTATTTATATTTGCCATTTTTCTTACGTTTTGGCAGCCAACAGCCTGTCTTCCTTTTCCAATAGCAACACCAAAAAGGAAAATTTAAAAGGAACCTTGAAATGAACAAAACGAAAAATTTTAGGGCTTTGAAAAATTTACTTCCAAGCATGGCACAAGATTCAGCAAGAACACAATTCATCGATCTAAGAAGTAGGAGAGAAGATGATCAAGAATAGTGCGAGCGATTAAGTAACTGCAACTCAGATCGCTTGTCATCGCTGGAATCTTTAAATTTGATCGGGGCAAACTGTAACAATGGGGGAGGTGGAGGCCAAGTCGTCAAGGTGAGCGGAAGAAGGTGAATCGGCAGTCGTCGATGGGAGCAATAGCAGTGACGCAGAGCCGTAGAGGTAGAGCTGATGGCGAAACGGCGAAGGCGGCTTGCAGCACTTCTGCCGTTGCAGAGGGGCGAATAGGATGTGGTATACGGAGAGGAGAAGCAAGAGCGTTTAGGGCAAGAAAATAAATAAATAAAACTATATATATATATATATATATATAATCTACTGCGCTATGTGCACAGTTGCGCAGTAAATTAGATTTCATTGTTTTTTTTTTTAAATTTTGAATTAAAAAATAATTTAAATATATTTTCTAAAATTTTATTTGTAGAGTTCATGCTTCCTAATTGGGTGATAATTTTTAAGCTAATTTTCTTTTTTAAGATTTTACCTCTAGGGTTTAGGTTTCCCAATTGGATTATAGTATTTGTTAAAAGAAAAATTAAAAATGAAATAAATTTAAGTATTTACGGAGTATTGTAATATGTTGAGGGGATATATTAATATATTCGGGATTTATACAAGGAAATATCGGTTTTTTTTTAATTCAAAATTTCTTTGTTTTTTTAATTTTTTTAAATTTTGAATTAAAAAATAATTAAAATATTTTTTAAGATTTATTTTCTAGGGTTCAGGCTTCCTAATTGGGTTATCATTTTTAAACTAATTTTCTTTTTTAAAATTTTACCTATAGGATTCAGGCTTCCTAATTGAATTATAGTATTTAGTTAAAAGAAAAATTAAAAATAAAATAAATTTAAGTATTTACGGAGTACTGTAATGTGTTTAGGGGATATATCTATGTATTAAGATTTTATATAAAGAAATCAAAATCTTTAAAATAAAATAATTAAAAAAAAAGAAGAGAAAGTTGATATGCTACGCGACGTGCACAGTAGCGTCGCGCAGCATTTCACAACTCTCATATATATATATATATATATATATTTTATTTTTAAAATTTTGGTGCCCCTAAAATTTGTGGGCCCGAGACACTTGCCTCACAATTTACATTAAAGGTCCGGGCCTGCACGAGGCCACCGTGGCCTAGCGACTTCATGACCTTGCTTGGCTGTTGCGAGCTTGCGGAGGCCTCGCGGTATAGCACGAAACTTTAAACCTTAAGAGGAATTATAAAAAAATTGATAAAATTATCTAAGAGAAATATATGAGCAAATTGTAATAAGAGGTTAATCAAATTAAATGGTTAAAAATGACACCAATGATTATTTATTGTGCTTTGGATTTATTGTATGGGATATTCTCACACTCATTTTGTATTTCATGTTTTTGGAGTTCTTAGCTTCCAATTTGTTTACTAGGATATATAAACATGTATTTGTGGCATTCCCTCGGAGGTTGCATTTAGTTTCATTTTCTATTGCATTGTATCTTGCTCTCATATTATTGTAGTTCACACATGGCATGTGAAGTTTGCCTCTCGGTAGGCCTAGCTCATGGTCAATATATGCTCCCCTGGAAGGTGGTATAGTCCAATGTGTTCAACACAATCACCACTTCCTTTATGCCTAAAGATGGAAGTGCTAACATTGACATTCAATCAATTCAGTTTGCTTTCCATAAAATCACATATATAAGTAGAAGTTCCATTAAATGGAGGGTGGAAAAAAGAAAGAAGAAAATCTGAAAGTATGTGAGAGAACATTATCTGCAGGGTAAGCATGGGATGTGCTTTCTTTGCTGGTCGTCTTTGTAATGAACAAAAGGGCTTTTCTTTCTTTTGTTTAGGAATGGCAAGAGGATGGTAAAACGAGAAGCATTTTCAAACCTATTAGCAATGACGATCTTGGCATCATGTCTTTGAAGCAATTACAGATTCCCTACAACAAACTCGTAGTTGAGGGCTATTTGTTCAGACAATAACACAATACCTTAGATTTCCTGAATAACTAAACTCTTAGGTATTGTGTTATTGTTCAACACAATAACACTACCTAAGAAAGGTATATGTTTCCACATAATTATCATACTTGATCTAATTTTTCATTTGAGAGAGCTGATCAAGAACCAAGAGAACATAGGAGATGGAAGCTCCTATGCATCTCTTTCTCAACTCAGTTTCAGTCAAATAGTTATTAACTTTTGCAACAATTTTAAATAGTTACCATATTTACTAGCTATAATGTTCAGACTCTTCATCTACCCTCTCCATTATGTTTTGTTGTTTATATTAGTTACTAGCTATAATACCTGAACTTTTCGTCTACCTTCTCCATTCTAATATTAGATACTTTTATCCTTTTTTGGATCCAAAACATTACCATTAATTAGGTGCAGAAGCTTTTTGAATGTCTCAGGTATTCGTACCTAAGTCCAAATAAAATAGCTTAGTAATTTTTTTTCAGTCATTAATTCTTAGTATTTTATTATTTTCAAATTTAACAAATAGTAGTACCTTAAGAATCTGATTAATTTTTCAATTCCCATTATCCTTTTCCACATGTACTATATATTGTTTACATTGCAAGGTATCTTTATAGGAATATAATCTTCATTATAACTTTAACTTAGTGTAACCTTTCGCCTCTATTGCAGAAATTTAGCATAAATCATCTTTATTTTTTTCTTTGTTTTATTATTAACTTGATACAATCTTGGTTTGCATCTTAAAATTGATCTCTCCTTGTTAATTTTAGCTATTACATATATTGCATGGAAATACCATCACTATGGCTAGATATTTGAGTCCGCTGATTGGTATCAGTAGAATGAAATTCGATTGAGCTTTCGCGACTTAGTGTGTAGAATGGTTTTATTTAAATAAGCTTATAAGGGGTTTAATTCTAAATGGTCAACCGAACCCCTACCACCACCAATGTTATTGTATATAATACTATCGCTTAAATACTATTATGAGTTCCAATGAGTACCAATAGCATGGAGGTTGAGAGTACCATCTTAGGATCATCTGTATTGTGTCATACAAGCTGTATATAATAGGCTAGCACACTTTTGTATCACAAGAAAATCTAAAAATTTGGTGAACATGCCTTTATTGTCAACACTACCTACCGCAAAAGAACTTTCTAAACTTCATCTTGACAGTAAAATTGTAACGTCCCTAATTTTTATTTTTTTTATTATATTTCCAATATCAATTCAT
This sequence comes from Zingiber officinale, assembly GCF_018446385.1. Taxonomy (NCBI): domain Eukaryota; kingdom Viridiplantae; phylum Streptophyta; class Magnoliopsida; order Zingiberales; family Zingiberaceae; genus Zingiber; species Zingiber officinale. The sequence continues at coordinate 109,356,636 of NC_055995.1, read as the reverse complement.
ATATAATTGTGGACGTCACGAATCATAATTACACTTACAATCATAACATACTCTTGATTTAACTAAGGTACTCCAGTAATTCATAACATACAATGGAAACTAAACTAATGAGTCTTTGGGTTGTACTGCCGCTGTCCTGAGCTTGCTCACTTGTCAGTGCCCCTACCTCATTTGTCTTCTTACCTGAAATAGTTAAAATCTGTGAGTTGAGAGACTTAGCACATTCAAACCATACTATCCATTAATTAGTTCCTATATCCATGTATCCTAATGGGAACTGTACCTATCTAACTCTGCAAGGTATTTTTCCTAGCATACGCTTACTAAAGCATGAATGTAAACATACTGTGTGCAAGAACATCCTCATGAACATAATGACTTAGACACGAGCATGAACATAATCACAAACATATATGGACATAACGTGAACATGAGCATAACACAAACTTGAACATGAATCTAACTATATACATGGCATAGCATGAATATAAACGTAGCATATCATGAACCTAAACATATACATAGTACGACATGAACAGGAACATAGCATATTGTGAACCTTACATATTCATAGCATAACATAAACTCGAACATAACATATCATAGACGTAACATATTCATAGCATAACATGAACTTGAACATAGAATGTCATGAACCTAAACATATACATAGCATAACATGAACATACACGTAGCATATCATGAACCTAATATATTTATAGCATAACATGAACATAAACATAGCATATCATGAACCTAAACATATACATAGCATAACATGAACATAAACGTAGCATATCATGAATCTAACATATTCATAGCATAACATGAACATGAACATAAACATAGCATATCATGAACCTAAACATATGCATAACATGAACATGAACATAACATATCATGAACCTAAACATATATACATGAACATGAACATAGCATATCATAAACCTAAACATATATACATAGTACGACATGAGCATGAACATAGCATATCGTAAAATCTTTTTAAGGCAAGGTTGGATCGTTGACAATGACTAGCTATCATCATATAGTCGATTGATCAATCTTAGCTATAAAACCATGGTACCAGGCAACGAGACATCAGCAACCACTTTTTTGTTACTGTGCCTTGGCCGATAATTGGCAGGGTCTCCAGCAACCCTTTTGTGCCATGACCTATGGAAATCTGGTGTTGGGCTTCCTCTGGCGCCTTGGCCCGTAAACGGGGTCTCTCTGGAGCCTTTTCCCTTACAGTATTTCCATCAAATTATTATCATTGTGTCATAGTTAACTTATCTGATATTAGGCTCCCTCTGGGACTTTTTTCCATAAATGGGCTCCCTTTGGGGCCTTTTTCCTCACAGTATCCTCATTAAATATTTATCATTATCATACTTATTTTGTTACTATCAACTTACCCGATATTGGGCTCCCTCTGGAACCTTTTTCCTCACGATATCCACATTAAATCTTTATCGTTATCAAAAGTATGATTAGGATTATAGCTTATCAAACTCATAAAATGATTGAGTGCATAACATGTTAAATCCTCAAATCCGTAGCTACCATGTATTATAAAGTTGTCAAAGCATGATTATTGTCATGGCATATTAAAACCTAAAATCTTAAACTGTCATGTGTGATACAGTGGTCAAAAGCATGATTAATGTCATAGCATGCTAATCCTAGTATCCGAATCTAGCATGTACCACAAGATTATCAACATTCATGATTTAATTCATAGCATCCAAACCTTAAATCCGAAACTAACATATAATCTATAAACATTATCATGATAGATGTAAGAGGGAATATAAACATCCACCTAAACCTAGATCATATTAAAGTATCATAATAAGACATAAGAAGAACATGAACATAAATTTAAACCTAAACTTAGAATCCGAAATTCACACCTATATCTTATAATGTTATCATGACAAGAAATGGGAAGAAACCTAAACATAACCTAAATATAAGCATGAAATTTCATGGCATAAACTTAAGCATTGATTTAAACATAAACCTGTGCATAAACATAGCCCTAAACTTAAAAAGCCGAAATTCACACATACCTCTTTAATGGTTAACATGATGTGAAGTGAGAAGAAAATAACCATAAACCTAAACCTAATCCGAGATTAACATGTAACCTATAAAGTTATCATGATGAGAGGTAAGCAAAACATAAACATAACCCTAAGCTTAAAATCCGAAGATCCCCTAAAAGTCCAAACCAAAACTTCACTTAACCTCCAAAGGTATCGACCATGTGAAGGATTTCATGACATGAAACTACCAAAAACAAAACTAACAAACTCACAAAGTTCTCCAACCATGGGGATTTTATGGCCTCCTAAAACCATCAAAACCAAAATAAAAGAGAACTAAACATGCATGGATTTAAGGAACCAATAAAAACATAACATGGGAAGAACATGACTTCAATCTTTAGCTACTAACTCCCTTCTTAGTCTTCCTTTGGAGCTCTAGAACCGGTGGAGAAACAAAGTGGGAGGGGAGCCTTCTTAGGGCCCGTGGCAACATCAAAGGTGAGGCTTTTGAAGGTAAGGTTTTTAAATAGAAGAGGGAGCTTAGGTCTTGGTCTATTAATTGCATTAATTTCGTACATATTTATATCCATATACTAATTTCATATTTATACATATCCATGTATATATCACATATACATGGTAATATATATAATTCATATTATAGTTTCTTAATACTAAGTCATTGCATTAAATTTCATAATTATATATATATATATATATATATATATATATATATATATATATATATATAGGATGATAATATTGTAGTTCTTAGTTATTTAATTGCATTAATTTCGTACATATTTATATACTAATTTCAAATTTATACATATCCATGTATATATCACATATATATGATAATATATATAATTCATATTATAGTTTCTTAATACTAAGTTATTGCATTAAATTTCGTAATTATATATCCACATATATCACATATACATAGTAATATATATAATTCATATATTACAATATTATAGTTTTTCTTAATTTTATTATACTAAGTCATCAATTGCATTAAATTTCATATATATATATATATATAATCTTATATTTTTATTTAATTATATATTTAATATTATATATAATATATTACTTATGTTTTATTTCTATATTAATTAGATGAATAATAAAATTTTATACACATAGGTTATATAAATACTAAGTCTTTATAAATTTTTATATATTTATGTCCTACTACTTTATTAAAATAATTGATTGATCTAAATCCCATAATTGTAGGCTAACTTAATTAATTTGAAACTATCTACGTTAATAAATTCTTAATTAAATCGACTGAATCCTCTTAATTAACTATTGAGTTTTCGGATACTACATAAATTTAATCCTCTACTCCTTCATGTTTACTTACCAATTCTTGTATCTTCAATAACTAACACTCAATTTGTTTTTGATTTAAACTTTATAATATTACGTATAGATAAACAAAACCTGGTTTTATTTATATTTCAGTTGGACGAGATCACATTGAAGGGGAGCCTTGGCGCAATGGTAAAGTTGTTGTCATGTGACCAAAAGGTCACGGGTTCGAATCCTGGAAACAACCTCTTGCAAAGAGTAGGGTAAGACTGCGTACAATGGATCCTTCCCCGGGACCCCGCATGACGGGAGCTTCGTGCACTGGGCTGTCTTTTTTTTTTTTTTTTGGACGAGATCACATTAAACTAGATGGTAACTGGTTACATCTTTAGCTGCTTCAAGACTGGAAAGATTGAATTTTCTGTTCTCTCAATAGCATAAACTGGATAATATCTGGTTTTTGTAATTACGCATGGGTGTGGAAACAATTATGTAAATAAGTGCTTTTTTTACGTGTTTCTAAGGTTACATTGTTTTTTGGGTTGCATTAATTAATTAATTATTCTCAAGCTTGACTGCATTATACTGATTAATAATGTAGGTACTAAATATTGTTGAAAAAAAATCTGGTGTTGAGAATGAAGCACAAAAAATCTCGATAGGAAACAAGTCAGCAATGGTGGCTGTCATACATACTGAAGCATAAATTTTATTTTGGAGGAGTCTTTTTTTTGTATTCAGAAGTAGTAGATAGACTGAGATGAAGAATTTGCTGAGTGAAAAATCAATGGCAACACCAATTAAGATTTTGATGGCCAATGACATGTCTAACGAAATTGAGTTAAAACGGAAATCTCATAGTGTTGTTGCCCAACTGATGGGAATTGATACCATGAAGCTGGATCAGCAGCAAGTCTCCATCCATACTAAAAGAAAGTTGCAGGATAATTGTCCATCGACAACTACCTTGGCTGGAAAACTTAAGGTTAGTTGCCAGAAAGACAAATTCTGCAATGAAATGTCCTGTAATCTTCAGCATTATATTTATGACAAGATTGAGTCCAAGGATGCATGTGAAATATTACATAAACCATCAGGAGATATAAAAAACCAGTGGGGAAATTGTATCAAGGACCTGAATAAGAACAACAAAAAGGCCTATGTAGAGAATTTAATGGAAGGGAGTTTTTCTACAGAAGAGGAAAGGATACTCCATTCCAAGGATTTTCAAGATGCCCTTAGAATTGTCTGCTCAAACAGAAAATTATTCCTAAAAATCCTTGAAGGTCCAGATTTCATACTATCTAAGCACATGAGAAATGCCCCTATCACTCCAGTTAAAAAAAATCACATTTCTGCATTTAAGCCATTGCGAAATTTTGAGAAGGGTGAGAATGTGGTGACAACAGAACGATATCCATCCGCCAGTAATAATTCTGATTTTACTCAACTAAAGGCAAAAAATGTTTCTCAGCAAACCAGGATAGTGGTCCTAAAGCCTAGATCTGGTAATCATCATGTCATGAAGGCCAAGGTGGCATCTCCAATGACATTATGTAAACTTCTAGAGCAAAGTGGATTTTTTAGAGGCTTGCAAGATAGGGGAGCCTTACAATCAAGATCTGAAAGTGAAGTCTCTCAACAGAAACTAAAGAATGTAATTTCACAGAAGTCAGCAGTTGTAATGGAAGCCAAGAAGCAAGCTTTGGAGAGACAGGCTTCCTTACCCTCTAATGGAAGCAATAAAGAACAAATTCGAACACATAGATCATCATTCTCATTAGGTCAAATCCTTGCTAATACTGTTGTAAAGGAAGCTGAGCATACTAATAAGTTTATTCCTAGAAATGGATCCTCCTGCAATCCAGTTGATGAATTGAAGTTATCTACATCATTTGAAACCTTTGGGAAAATTAACTATATCGAAAGAAGCTCCCCTGGTAATTTATCAAGGTCAAAGAGTCTGCCTATCTCATCCTCATATGAACAAATTGGATCAAGTACTCAATCATCCAAATTCTTGATTAGTAGTGCTATTGAGCGAAAGAAGGAAGTAAAGTCTAGGAATGATAAGACATTCAAAGAAAAGATCTCAAGTTTTCTCTTTTCGAAGATGAAGAAATTTAGTTGTGAAAAGTCTGGTTCTCCTTTCTCGGAGGGGTTCGATAGCAAATTCCATTCTTACAGTCCTGGTTTGGCAGTAAAGGGAAGTGTACAGTCAGTAAATCCTCTGAAAATAAATTTGCCTTTGGGAAGTCCACAAGTATATTATGAAGAAACAAGTGGAAATGCAACTTGTCCAAACCCAATAATTGACGCAAGGAAAAGAGTAAGTTTCTCCTCCACTTCCATAATTCAGATTTCTTGTTTTTGTATTTTTACAAATTTAGAATTTTATTCATTTTTAATTGCATATCATACTATAGTCAATAGTCAAATGTGAGAGTGAGTTGTACCATTATGTTGTGATAATATTGATCAGATCCTTGCTTCACACAAGAGATTCAAATAGGACCATAAAGCTAGCATCCACATCATAAAAAATATAATTTGTTTGAAACAAACCACCCACATCCCTGCAAGAAGATGCATCCATCCATCTTTCATTTATTAAATCCTCATGCAGATTGAGCTTTGAGGTAATTGACTTGTGCTTTTGTGCTTCCCACATGTATATGCCATGTTTACGAGCATAAATGTTTTTTTTATTATATTGTTGATGATAGTTTCTAGGAAAATATACAATAGCCAAGAAAGAGATCAAGAAAGAAGGGAATGAAGCTTTCGAACACTTGTACCAATAGCTTGATACAAAAAGGAGAAAATGACATCTATAGGATAGCTAAAGTGAGAGAGAGGAAAATAAGGGATCTTACCCAAATAAGATGTATTAAAGATGAATCCAAGAAGGTATTAGTGAAGGATAAGGAAATAAAGGAGCGATGAAATAAATATTTTTATCAATATTTTAATGAAGGTTTAGGTGACCAACTTAGCTTAGAAAATTTTTGTACATCAAAGTAGTATAAAAATTTAAACTTTTATCAGAGAATCCAAATTTCAAAACTAGAATAAGCATTAAATGAGATGCAAAATGGAAAAGCGGTTAAACCGAATAATTTCTAATAGAGGTATAGAAGTGTCTAGGAAAGTAGGGTATTGAATGGCTTACGAAGTTATTCATCTTAATATTGAAAATGAAGAAAATACCTGATCAATAGAGTTCAATGGAGTAAGTAATATAGTCCCCTGTATACAAATAAAGGAGACATAACAAAATTATGCAAATTAAAAAAAGATGTTAGCCTATATATATATTGAAATACTTAAAGATATGTATGAGAATTTAATGACAAAAGTGAAGCCTTCAAGTAGATTAACTGAAGCGTTACATTAAGAATCTGTTCTAGTCTATATCTTATTTTTAGATGACATTATTTTGGTTGATGAGTCACGTGAAGGAGTAAATGATAAGTTCGAATCTTGATGGAAAACTATAGATGTAAAAGGTTTTAGGCTTAGTAGAGTAAAGACAAGACATGAAATTAAGTTTAGTAGTATTAGACATACAAGACAATTGTTAAAATGAGATATGAGTTACCTATAACCGAAAGCTTTAAGTTATCTAAGATTGCTTTTGTAAAAGGATGGAGGGTTTGAAAGTGATGTTTTACATAAGATACAAGCAAAATGATTGAAATGGAAGAGGGTATAGGTGTTCTTTGTGATCGTAAGGTACTTCTTAAGCTTAAGTGTTCTACAAATGATGGTTAGACCTATTATGTTATATGAAGTAGGATATTAGACTATGAATTGAACACATAAGTAGAAGATGAGTCGCAAAAATGAGGATGTTAAGTTGGATATGTGGGCATACGAGGATGGACATGATAAGAAATGAGAACATTAAAAAGAAAGTTGGTGTTGTGCCTATTGAGAGAAAACTCTGAGAGACGCGTTTAAGATAGTATTTACATGTACTTAGGTATCAATAAATGCTTCAGTTATGTGACATAATGTCAACAAATATACACATTAATTGAGGAAGAGATGATGTAGGAGGATCCACAAATTTTTATTATTATTTTTTGGTAATTTTTACCTTTTTGGTATTTAAGATATTTTTGATATTTTAGGTATTTTTGATAATTTCTATCTTTTATATTTTTGGATTTTTGATCCGTTTAGAGATTTTAGGATTGTGAGTCTATTAGGAAAATTTTTCCTTTTAAAATTTTTTCCCTTTCTTTACAAGATAAGGACTGTAGTTTATATATTAAGATTTCTTTTCTTTATTTGCGTCTTAGGTTTAGAGTCTATTAATGTGTACATTTCATATATGTTTTTTATCGTAGTTTGACACATATCCTATCTCATTTCATATGCATATATCTCATGTTTTCATCTATTTGTGCTTCATTTTGATACTTTTCTAGTTCGGAGAGCTGCTCTTGTTTATTTTCTTTGATAGGGCACGAAGAGGAGGGAAAACAGAGTCCAAAGGCCAATTCTTGAGTGCATTCCAGTTGCCACGGCTGTGGCCACGCCGTGGCTATCCTAGAGTGGTTGTGCCCTATTTTCAGACTTTCCCATGTGCACAACGAGCAGGCCATGCCAACCGGCACGGTCGTGCTGCCGCCCGAAAGAAGCCACAACGCCTGTCATGCGCAGGTCGTGCCAGCCGCCACGACCATGTCATTGCCCAACACAGCCAGGCCGTGTCAGCGGGCACAGTCGTGTCGGAAGCCTGGAAATCAGGTATAAAAGGATGATTTAGATCTCAAACTAGGATCTAGATTGGGAACCGCCCAAGGGCCCTAAGAAGACTTAGGACAATGGATACGAGGGATTTTCGAAACCTTAACGCCCATATTTCAGATCGGAGAGCATCCGGAGATGATCCCACACATTAAGACTAAGCTTTTCTTCCCTTTTTTGAATTTGTCTTGATTGTAACTTGTTTGAATGATTATCTCTAGTTGTAACTCCGAGTTTATTGAGTAGAGTCTTGATTAACCCTTTTGATAAACACTATTTTGTTGAATCTATTGAGTTTGAATGTTTCTTATCAATGCCATGTGTATTTGTGGAACAAATCTACTATGTAGACACGATCTTGATGCTAAAAGCACAAGTTTCGTATCCCATGAGGTGCAGGGATGAATCGAAAGGAGAACCCAATCCTTTGACCTATAGAAACTCAAGACGTGGATAGTCGCCTACGAAAGTAGATCGGTATGCCACAAGGAGCAATAGACTATTATAGATCTTAATGGATTAGTTCCAATTCGTCGCCATGCACTAAGAGAAGGCAACTCGAGGTTGTGGAATCACGTGAAAAGGATCTCCTTAAGAAATCAATCCCTCACCTCTATCTCTCTGAAAGTAGACAACGAATTGGAACGGATATGCCGATGTAATCCCAAAGTTCATATCGGATATCATAGGATAGTACCTACATAAATAACCATTGAGGATAGGAAACCAAACATAGATTAAGTATTTACAATCATTGTGGTGAAACCGAAATTTTAGAATCGCTTTTCCCATCGAATTTTCTCCGATCACTATCCTTTTTGTTTTCTCATCTCACTCAATACTCTTCCCTCACCATATTCTCTGTTTTTTCCCCTTAGATCTCTTGCTCTTGCACAACTCAAATCTCACGATTAGTTTAGACAATTGCATTTGTTTATTGGACTAGTACTTAGCCACCAATCCCTGTGCATTTGATATTTTATTATTTGAAGACAACCTATACTTGCAGTTTGCATATCATCTATATAAACTCCTATATATTTGTTTGAGGAATTATCCTCTATTGATAATAAAGTTTCTCTTTTTTGCCTTCTCCTCAATTCCGTCTTCTTGTCAGCCCGTAGGATAATTGTTATCATGCCCAGTGTTAGAGCTGTAAGTGTTTGATTGAGGAAGTTGAGTGCCACATACAATGGAAGGTCATCGTGGTCGCGGTAAACATGTTCTGATAGAGGAAGTCGAGCATCATGAAAGACGGTTGAGGATTGAGGATTTATAGGGGCAAGTTATAAATTTATCCCGACGTGATTTACAGAAGCGGCGATGACGCGAAATTTTGAAGATTGAGAGGTACGTGGTCGAGAGGATCAACATGGAGACCTCGGATTTCAAGTTTATCTACCCGAATTTTCTGATACGTCACATACAGAAAATTTTGTTGATTGGATCAACAAAGTGGAGCAGGTCTTCAACTATAAATAAGTTTCAGATCGGATGTAGGTGAAATTGGTTGCCTCCAAACTCAAAGGTCTAGCATCATCATGGTGGGAGTACTTGCAATGCTCATGAGACTGACAAGACAAGACAAGACAAGATCAAGGATTGGGAGAAGATGAAAAAAAATGAAGAACCAATTTCTTCCCATTGGGTATACTCAAACTTTATTTTAGAAGACATCACCTACCCCAAACCCTAGCCCTAAATCCCTTGCCAAATTTCACCAATCCCTCACGCCTCGCCGTCGCCCCCTTCTTGCTGCACATCACCTCAACTGCATCGGTTCCATGGATGCTGATGTGATCTCATCTCCCTCCCCTCCCACGGTTGCCTCGGTTCCTCCAGTGTAGACCACGTGCTGGAGATCTGTGTTGTAGAAGAAGCCGACAGCGCATCCCCAAGAGGCGATCTCCACGCAAGTGTTCGGAAGCCTTACGTCGAGCAAAGGCATCTCGGTGGTGGTGTTAGATGCCAATGCTCTGATCCATGGCGACAAGCTTGCCAATCCCACAGACAAGTTTGTGTTTGTACCCGAGGTCTTGGATGAGGTACGTGATTATGTGTCGCATCAGCACCTTTCCTTCCTACCCTTCCCTGTTGAAACCCATGAAAGCAATACTGAAGTTGAGAAAGAAACTTCATCCTTGGTTTATGTTCAAGACAAGGATGAAGAGGATGGGAAATCAAACACAATAGGTCTCTCCACTGCGGAGTTAAATCTATAAAATTCTAACACCGCAATATGTTTTGTGGGGGCTCGTGAGCTGCTGTCACTTGTTTGCCTCGTCCAGGTTTCCTACTCTCTTGGCGTTGACCTCGTTCCCCGTTCACTTGAGGAGAATATGGGTGCTTATGATCCTTCGGAAACAACAACATCATGTATCAATTTCACAAAAGATTCGCAGAGCATATAGAGATTAAAATTAAAACATTGGATTCTCGAACGCACACCCTGCGAGTAGACAAGTTTGTGCCAATTCTGAAGTTGAAGGAGCAAATAGCCAGTATAACTGGGGTAATCTCTGAACAACAACGTCTAATATGCTGTGGCAAGGTTTTGAAAGATGACAAAATCCTGTCTACATACCATATCGAAGATGGTCACACTTTGTATCTGGTTGTTAGACAACCACAACAATTTTCTTTATTCCCATCAACAAGTCATATGGAAAATGAAGGTGCACCAGTTTTGAATGCTACTTCCAATACTCATTGTAGTCATGTTGGTCAGGGAGCTTGTACCTTCGTCTTTGAGACAGTCAATGCTGGCCAGGGGGCCATCATATACTCAAGATCTTTCTCAGATTATATCTAGTATCTTAAATGCTGTTGCAACAAGAAACACTGGATCCCAGCCCTCAAGTACAGATCTCAGGGATTTGGGTACAAGAACCTCTCTTGACATTCCGGATGGTGAGCTTGGTTCTAGGTAGTTACTTGACCATTTCCAGGCTGCAGTTTCATTGGGCCCTCAACAGCCAACTGTAATTCCTGATTCTTTGACCACTATACATCAGTATTTGAGTTTCATGGGAGATATGTGTTAGTCACTATTCCAAAGGCTAGTGGCCGTCCGTGATTTACTTCCTCCGTGTTGGCCTGGGACGGGTTGGCGGGGGTGCTTGGGGCGAGCGTATTCACTTTTTGCCACCATTGAGCTTCATGGGAGATGAGTTCTTCATAGAGGGTGTGGAGTACAGAAATAAAGCAAACATCACTAATATGCTTGACAATGGTCTTCAGTCTCACCATTCTTTTATCCCTGGTGGCTTACCAAGTCCAGCATCTTTCGTAGAAGTTCTGCTTTCTACAATAGAATTGCTAATGATGCAAGTTGATGGATACATATCACAATTCACAGGGCATCTAGAGGATCAAGCAAGTTTGACCTTTACACTTATGTGTGGGAACCTTCAAAATAGTACGCTTAAATCTGGAGTCTTATTGCAGAACTTGGGTTCCTTATTACTAGAGTTGGGTTGTATGACAATGGCGTTGGGTGAAAGACTAGCTGATGTTGTGATCAATGTGGGACCAGCAGTTTTCATCTCTGCAACTGGACCTAATCCTGTGGTGATTCAGCCTGTTCCTTTCTATCCAGGATCAAATTTTACTGCATATATGGCTAAATCTGCAAAACAAGATGTTACTTTGGTAGTGCCTTGGCTTTGGAAAATAGATCAGGAGCTAATTTATCACAGCAGTTTGAGCTTTAGTTCACCTGCAGCTGTGTCAATACCTTTACCTGATATGGTTTTGCCATCTTCCTTTGACAAAATGATAAACCTCGATAAGGTTGAGAAGCTTCTGACTATTGGTGCTGATGCAAACGATCAGAAGATTGAAGCTGATGAAGCAATTAATTTGGTTGAATAAAGTATGCTAAGGGAATTGATGCGTGCAAAATTGATTTTTAGCTTCTCAATTTTGGAAATAAAGTGCATTTGGATCACTGAGGATTCTCAAAGCCCAACAGCTGCCAATAGATTTTATCGAGTTAATATCAGATGATTTTCCTCCTAGGCTACCACCTGAAACTACTCTAAACTCGAAGACAAGTTCTTTTAACCTGGGGTTATTGATGCAGAGGATTTGCAGATTTTTATTATTATTTATGGTAATTTTTACCTTTTGGGTATTCAAGATATTTTGGTATTTTAAGTATTTTTGGTAATTTCTTTCGTTTGTAGTTTGGCTTTTTGATCCGTTTAGAGATTTTAAGATTATGAGTCTGTTAGAAAAAATTTTCCTCTCTTTTAGAATTTCTTTCCTTTTTTTACAAGATAGGAATTGTAGTTTATATATTAAGATTTTTTTTTTTATTTGGGTCTTAGCTCTAGAGTTTATATAAACTCCTGTATATTTGTTTGAGGAATTATCCTCTATTGATAATAAAGTTTCTTTTTTTTTGTTTCTCTTCTTGCTTTATCCTCAATTTCATCTTCTCGTCAGCCCGCAAGATAATCGTCATCCTGTTCGAAGAGACCAAAGAAGACTTGGATAGCAACTATAATTTAGGATAAAACTCATTTAAATATAGATACGGATATAGTAGGGGATCGAGACTAATGACGTAGGAAGATCTGTATAGCCAATCCTACTTAAATGGGATAAAGGGTTGAATGTTGTTGTATATCATTTTGGGGAATTTGACCTTACAGGAAGTATGCCACTTAATCTTTGTTTTGATTTCCCATTTGAATTTTCTTTCTTTGCTATATATTTACATTGTTGACAGGCTTCTTCTAATGAGAAAGCTAAAGCATGTAATACAATGAGAGATGAAGTCAACTTTGAAAACTCCAAAGGTAACCAAGATCAAACTAGCCCTACTTCAGTCTTGGATACTCTGTACGAAGATAGAAGAAATGACATTATATCCAAGTCGTCTGATGTTATTACTGGAACACAAAGTAAGACCCTTTTCCTAATCTGCAATAAATTAGTGAAAAGCTAAAGCTTTTTATCAATCTGGCTAATTTTTGTCATCATAACAGAATTAATAATTTTGTAAATGGTGATATCTTCGTTACATTTCATTTAGCATCTGGATCTCAGTTTTTCTCTAGTGTCTCACTCTGTACTAGAGAAAAAATGCGAGAGTTCCCTATTAAGTTCATCTTTATCCTGTAATTTAATCTTTTTCAGCATAATGGGCATCCTGTTTACATTTAGTTTTCTCAATTTTTATTTGTTTCACACTTTACTGATATGATTCTCCTCTATTCATAAGGTATCTCTAGGGCTCCACCAATTGAATCAGTTTCCCGTTCTTTACCAAGGGATAATACTCACCCAGATTTTTCAATATTTAATAAAGAACCATTCAAGGTGGACACCAATCACGAGGAGAATTATGCATTCTCTCGAAATTTTCTTTCTTCTAGCTCAGCAATAAATACTACTGTTTCCACAAGAAACCATGCTATTCGAGGTCAATTTGATGAAGTGCTACTTACAAACTACTTTTACTGGAGAGAAGTAGCAGCTATGCTCAAGGAAAAAAGGTCAAATCAGAACGTCTTATTCAGCAGTGCCAACTCAGAACCAATAGAATTTGGATCAACTGGTTTGCCCACCTCACAAAGCGTAAATCAGTGGATTAGGGAATCTGCTTGGCTTGTGCCTGCAGAAGCATGGAACATCATCAGGAATTCGTTTTTTGTGAAAACAGTGATGGAAGATGATGACTGCAGCAACATAAGCCAATTGCTTGGTATGATGGTTGGAGGATTGGAAGTTCAAGAGATCACTGAAGAGATTAGCGGATATGTGTTGAAGAATTTGGTCAGGGAGGCTTTGGCTGAGATGAGTGATTAATGTTTGTGATTTGATTAGAATGTTTTATGTATCATGGCTCCACATCTGTCATTCCTTGTTTCTCTCTGTAAATACTCCAATAACTCAGTGTTTGTGTGGTTCAGGTATGCATATAAAGCAATGTAGTTCATCTTTGCTACATTTTGGTGCATATGCCCTAAGTGGTTGACTGTGTTCTGTTGATCCTTTGACTTTTTCAGTGCTAACATGGTATTAGTCAACTCCAAGTTCATTCAATCAACTGATCTCCCTAGTTACAAACTTATCTCACAAAATGAAATTCAAACAACCATTTTTGGCTGAATTCAAACATACGAGTCAACTCCAGTTGATTGTTCAGCCAACTCAACTCCAAAACAAAATCCCTTCCTATTCTTCAAGCAAAAGGAATCAGTTGATCACCTTGTCAACAAGGATAACCATTCAGCTAATCTTATATCTGAATCGATTGATCTTGCTTGACCTCAAGCAATTTTATCAGCTTTACCTAGAACCCATCTTCCCTTGTCGAGTCTGAGCTTAAGTTCAAAACTTCTACCCAAAAATAAAATATAGTTCTCTTGAACTCTCATCTCGTCTTCAAGTAGATCCTATTCCATCGCTTGAGACCTCAACAAGCTTGCGGTTTTCGTGTCCTACTTGATTTGGGTCAATTAAGTCAATCTCTTCAAACATGTAAATAATCTTTGACATTCGTCGAACTTACTAGGTGATTCATCTATAAGACTTCCATTTGCCAAGAAGCTTCACTTTTATAATTAACTTCTTGCCATGCATGTATCCAATTCGTCTTGATCTTAATGAGACGTCACCTGTCAATCATCTGATCATTCTTGATTTACTTAGTCTACACTTGCATGACTTCCATAAGAGAAAGGATTACTTGCAAAATATTTTCAACTAAAATGAGGTTGGCTTGTAAAATTTAAAATTACTCATTGGACAAGAATCATTTGGTTTAGTAACTTTTAAATTTTTTTTCAGAGGCCAAAGTTAGGTTTGGCTGGTAAACTAAAAATATATATTGGTCAAATTGATATATTTTTTCATAAAATCACATTTAAAAGTTTAACATGTTTCTATTCTTTAAAATTTTGTATGATCATGTTGGGCGCTAAAAGAGAGGAGGGGTGAATAGAACTTGTGAATTTTAAAAATATTTTAAGTGCTAATTAAACACTAAAGTAGAGTATGATATTTTAAGTGCTAAGTTAACATTAAAGTATAGTATAGAGTGGAAAATAAATTAAGGGGGCGTTTGGTTCTTTCCTAGGAATAGGAATCGGAATGAGAATCATTGTAGTGTGGAATAGGAATGGGTATGAGCATGGATATCACTCTTAAAAGTAATGTTTAGTTAGTTGCATATTTTCTATCGGAATAAATCAAAATTTCCTTTTTTACCCTTAAAGGAAAATAAGAGAAAAAATTAGATGAGAGAGAAAGATGAATGAGAGAGAAAAATATGATGAAAGAGAATGATGAGAAAGAAAGTATGATGAGAAAGAATAAAGAGAGAGAAAGTGTGATGAGAGAGAATAAGAAAAAAGAGTGTGATAGAAGAGAGCATGATGAGAGAAGATGAGAGAGAAAATATAATGTAAGAGAAAGTATGATGGGAGAGGATGAAGAGAGAGAAAATATAATGAGAAAAAATGAGGAGAGAGAGCGTGATGAGAGAGATTGAGGAGAGAGAAAGTATGGTGAGAGAGAAAGTATGATGAGAGAGAAAGTGTGATGAGAAAAAAGAGAACAATGAGTGTGATGGGAGAAATTGAGGAAAGAGAATGTATGATGAGAGAGAAAGTGTGTTGAGGAAAAAAAGGAGGGAGTGTGACAAGAGAGATTGAGGAGAGAGAAAGTGTGATGAGAAAAAAGAGGAAAGAGACTGTGATGGTAGAGATTGAGGAGAGAGAAAGTATGATGAGAGAGAAAGTATGATAAGAAAAAAGAAGGAAGAGAGTGCGATGGAAGAGATTGAGGAGAGAGAAAGTATGATGAGAGAGAAAGTGTAATGAGAAAAAAAAGAAGAAAGAGAGTGTGATATGAGAGATTAAGGAGAGAGAAAGTGTGTGATAAAATGATGAGAGAGAACAAGGAGAGAGAAGTGATATGAAAGAAAAAATAAATAAATATATTTTGATATTTGATATTAAAGGAGAAAATTTAAGTTTTAGGTCAAGGGTATTTTTGGAATAAGAGAATATTTTGATTGATGAAAATAGGGTAATGACTCATTGAAGGGGAGGTACATGGGAATGGGTTATTACCCAATTTCAAGGATTCATTCCCTTATTTGTATTCCTATTCCTATAATCCAAACATTAACAATGGCAATCAATGATTCTCATTCTCATTCCCTACTCTTATTCCCCTAAACCAAACGTCCCCTAAGTTAAATAATTAACTAAGCAGTGGAAATTAAATGAATAATTGATAAAGTAGCGAAAGTAAATTGAACTAATAATTAAATTAGTAAAAAATAATCTATGTTAAATAGAGATGTAAAAATAAATAATAATGACACAAATTTTAATGTGATTTAGAACCATGTTTTTACTCCATAACCTATCAATTCTGTAGGTGAATTGTATCTTGAATATACCACTAACTTTCTCGACCTATTAGGGTCTTTGTGTCTGGTATTTAGTCCACCTGATCTATCAGAACTTTTTATCTATCCATATTTAGTCACATGACTAACTTGGATTTTACAACCTAGTATGCGGATTATGTGATCTACTAGAGTTTTACTGTTTGATATTTAGTCTTTCTAACTTATCGGGTCTTCACTATCTAATATTCAGTCTACTTAACATACTACGACTTCCTTGCTTGATGTCTGTTCCATCTAACCTTTCAAGTTTTTTTTTATCTAATCTATCTGATCTATTATAAGTTCCTTGTTAAGTTATATGCACCTATAAACTGGACACATGCATAAGTTAGGTTACATAATATTTAATTTTAAATTCTTTGTCATATATCAATATTCTTATTTGATCATTTGGTATTTCTATATTAGTAATTTTATTTTTTTTGATGTATGACGACTAATTTAAAGTCGGATAAAAATATATGAATAAACATAGCAAAGATAAAATAGCTCACCAAAGATAATTTGAGTCCTTTCTAAAGTCTTTTAAAATAACCCTTTTTTAACTTATCCTTTTTAATTAACTTTTACAAAGTATTCTTTAAAAGAATATTTTCAACAACTTTTTGTAAAATATTTTTAAGAATCATTTTTGCAAAACACCTTTTGAAGAACCTTTGCAAAATACTGGAAAAATGTTTTTAAAAAATATATTTGAAAACTTCTTTTTCAAAATACCTTTTTAAAAATATTTCTGAAACCTTTTTTGGAAATATTTTCAAAACCTTTAAAAAAATATTTTTAAAAATCTTTGTTAAATATTTTTAAACACTTTGAAAAATATTTTTGAAACCCTTTTAAAACATATTTTGGAAGACCTTTTTTAAAAATATTTTACATCCTTTGAAAAACATTTTAAAGTCAATTTTTGAATAAAGTTTTGAAAACTGAGTATTGTTGATAAATTTTGAAAACTAAGTTTTGAAACCAATTTTGAAATTTTGAGTTTTGAAAATAATTTTGAACATCAAGTTTGATAACTGAGTATTAAAATCAAATTTGAAAATCAAGTTTTGAAAATTAGGTTTTGAGAATCAAGTTTTGAAAACCAATTTTGAAAAACCAAATTCAAAACCAATTTGCAAATCAAATTTTAGAAACCTAAGGTTGGAAGCCAAATTTTAAAAACTATTTTGAAAACCAAATTAAAATCATTTTCGAAAACAAGTTTTAAATAATTTTGAAATTTAAGTTAAGACTAATTTCAAAATAATTTTGAAAACTAGGTTAAAAGTAATTTTAAAACAATTTTAAAAACTAAGCTGAAAACAATTATGAAAAACTATATTAAAAATAATTTTTAAAAACTAAGATAAAAATAATTTGGAAAACAATTCTACAGACGAATAGAAAATAATATTTGAAAACAATTAAAAAATAATTTTGAAAATTCTAACTCTCCTTTAGAAAATAAATTATGCTTAAAAAATTTCTTTTTAACCTTTACTTACTCTCCCTTTTCAAAAATTGTTTCTAATTAGAACCATTCTTTATTTTTCAAAAAAATTCTACTTCCCTTTATAGTCGACTAATGAATATCTCAGGAAGTGAATAATGATGATCCAAAAGATGTGGATTTATCATTTTCTATGATATTGACTACATCAAGTACAACAATTGACTGATGGTGTAAAAACAATTGACTGAGAATATAGAGGTCTTTAGGAGATTCATTTCGGGCAGTCTAGAGTAGGTGTTGTTGCATTCTAAGCTTAATAGAGAGCATTCCAAAGCAACTCTACAATGATCAAGCGATCAAGTTCTTGTAATCATTTTTTACTATATCATTATTATCGTATATACTTGTATTTATTGTATTGTTATTAAGAATAGAATTTTATAATAGGTTTTTTCATCTCTGGAAGGTGTTTGACAAAGAAAAAAGTAGTGGTACTTATAATGGGATTCTAGGTTGTGGAGTAAGAATCTGGGAGTTCTAAATCCTAAAAAATTCAGGTGTTATGTATTTGTCTATATTTGGGATTGTTTCTATTTCTTATTTTCTATTTTTCATTGTGCTAATGATTGTAGATAAACACAATTGATGAAAAGAAAAATCAAAGACACTGATGCATTTAGTCACTTGGGAAAAAATTATGTTTGACCAGAGTCCACAATTAGGACAATTTCAGTCAACAAAATAGTCAATCACTAACTCTAGTATAGTTTTTGGTCTCCTAGAAAAAGTTTTTCAATTAACCAAACATTTCATGATTACACAACCAAGTTACGAGCTTGATTATTGATTTCGAGGTTTTTTGGTTGCCCAAAAAGGGTTTCCCGATGGACCAAACGAGTCAAAAGTGGTCAAAATAAATGAGTGTTTAGTTTAGAGTTTTTCAAGTTGATCATAACATGTTACTAGTTGATTATGTTGGTGCAATCGATCTGCAGGATTTTGATATTTGATAATATATCTATATCCGATCAAAGTTAACCAAGGGTTTATCTAATTAGGTCAAGGGTAACTAAATGTTTAGTAATTAATGAGAAGCCATGATAGGTTAGGTTGACCTAGGCACAAGTGAAAATTCTAAGGAGGTTAAGGTTGATCGAATTTTTGGTAAAGGGAAATTATGGGCAAGTCAAGGTTGATCAGATATCTGGCAAGACAAAAGTCTAAGTAGGTCAAGGTTAATCAAATATTTGAAAAATAAGAACCCCTAGCAGGTTAAAAGAACCGGATGTTAGGCAAGGAAAAAACCTAGAGAGGTCAAGATTGATCGAGCAAGAGAAAAGTTCAAGCAAGTCAAAGGGAACTAAACGCATGATAAAGGAAAGTCGTATACACAGTGATTATCATTATATGTTTAGCATGTTATTGTTGGACTCGTATTGGGTGATCGGATATTGGGATTGGACGACTGAAAGCTTGACAAAGGAAAGTCTTATACACAATGATTATCATTATATGTTTGGCATGTTATTGCTCGACTCGTACTGGGTGATCAGTTGTTGGGATTGAGCGACTGAAAGCCATGTGGAAACTGATCTAGCAACATATATTCCATGCAAACGGGATCGGGTGATAGGAGTATGTGATCAGATGATCGGATGCCATGTGGGTGCAATCCAAAGTAGTGATCTGAGCTGACTAGGTTTCAGTCTACCAGATGATCGATCGAGTGATCGGAAGGATACCACATCAGTAATAGGATGAGAGAACACCATCTTGTGGATGAGATCAATCTACTATGTCAGTAGTTTTCGATCGACTGAACAAGACTTTTTGGTCGATCAAACGTGCCATGTCAACAACTTGACCAGAGGCTATAAAAGGATGGCAGAGGCTTGAGGATCAAATGATTAATCAATCCAATCCACTCTCTCTATGTATTCACAAAGTTCTTCAAGCTCTACTCGGGTGATCAGGAAGTGCCAAGATTAGTATAGTTGTGCTCAAGACTTCCAGAAAAGTTATGTTCTTCAGTAAATAGTGTTTGCATTTTTTTTGTTTGTTTAATTTATTATTTTGTTTGTGCTTGAAATTGTAAATTTGTAAGAGGTTTCTCCATCACAGGAAGGCGCCCGAAAAGGAGAAAGAACAGTGCTCACATTGAGATATAGTCTTGGATGCAACCCTAGGGGGTTGTGAACCAAGGAAAATATAGTGTGTGTTCTTACTTATGTTCTTGTAATTTGTTTTTATTATTTTTGTTGCATACTAAGTTGTAGATAGCACTGCAAAGATAATAAAATTCCCGACCCTTTTCGACTCCCAACCCATTCCCAACCTGAATTTTTCCTAACCCGAGTGGTCAGGACTTTTCTCAAACCGATCAAAATTGGGAGAAGGATCAGGAACACAAGCTCTACCCGACGGGATTCTCGACCCAACCCAAATATATTACTAATATTTTTTAATTAGACTTTAAAAAAAACATAGAAAACTAGGGTTCAACACATATTGTTCAGCAGTCGTTCTCTATTATTTTTCTCAATTATATGAATAGTTTTCAAACTTGGTGTAAAGTAGAGAATCCGTCGCCGATAAGAGCCTAGTGACCATTGCGATTGAATCCTACCATCCTCCACCTCCCGCCATCCCCCACCTCCAACTCCGACTGGCCCCTCCACTCTAATATTTTTCATTTATTATTAATTAGGTGCACATAGATGCATCTAGCGGAAGTGATAACTTTCCTTTCACCACTCAACCTCAAACATTATCTCCATCTAAAACACCAATCATTCATAAGGAAGTAGTAGATATTGGAGGTAAAAGGAAAAAAGTAGCGGATGTATCGTCATACACTAAGAAAATTATAAGGAGAAATAACAGAAATGAGGTCATTACTATTGTTGTTGTTTGCAATTATTATAAAATGAAGTTCCTGCCCATAGCAGAATATATGGGAATAATGACATTGATGGACATGTGAAGAAATGCAAAAAGAATCCTCATAATGCGCTGAAGTCAGGTTCTTCTCAATAAATCTTAACACGGTCGTCTATGAATAATGCTTTAACATCCCACATTTTTAGCCAAAAAAAACTTGAAGATAAGGTTGCTGTATTTGTTGTTAAAGATGATATGTCATTTAGGATAGTGGAAGGGGCAGGGTTTGTAGAGATGATGAAGGAATCTCAATCTTAATTCAAGATTCCCAACAAAAAGAAAATTGCATCCCTTGTATGAGAGTTATATGCAGTGGAGGTGGTTAAGATAAAGAGTGTCATTAGTGATCAAAGGGTAAGTATCACGACTGATACTTGGACCTCGATTCAGAATATCAATTACATGGTAATCATAGCTCATTTCTTGGACAATGATTAGAAGTTGCATAAGCGAATAATAAATTTCACCGAGATTACCTCTCACAAAGGAGATGGCATTGATAACGTTTTAGAAACGTGCTTGAGCAACTCGGGGATAGATAAAGTTTTCACTATCATAGTTGATAATGCTAGCATGAACAATAAAGTGGTTGAGTAGATTGGAAAGAGGTTAAAGGAAATGAACACTCTATTATTTGATAGTAAGTACTTGCATTTGAGATGTTGTTGTCATATTATAAATTTAATGGTCAAGAGTGGGTTGAAGTTTCTCAATGAGTTAGTTTAGTCCATTAGAAACTGTGTGAGGTATATTCACTCTTTTAGGGCATGATTGAACCAATTTAGGTAGTGTGTTATCCTATTGAAGATGGATAAAATGTCAATTGTTCCAATGGATGTGCCTACTAGATGGAATTCCACCTATACAATGTTTTTTTGTTGCATTCAAGTTTAAGAAAGTGTTTGATAGGATGACAGAGAATGTTCAATTTATTGAATACTTTGAAGAGATAGATGGTTCGGAGAAGAAAAAGAGAATGAGGTCTCTTATGGAAAAAAATTGGGAGAAGACACAAGTCTTTGCAAATTTTTTCAAGAAGTTTTTGTAGGATCATGAGCACGTGAGAGGAGGGAGGTGAATCACGTGATTTTAAAAATTATTTCTTTATTGAACTTTTTAAAACAAAGTGCATAATGGAATTAAATACAATAAAGCAAGAAAAATAGAAATGGAAAATCGAAAACAACACAGTCGATTTACTTGATTCGAAGTCTTCGATGACTCCTACTCCAAAACTCATGCCTTTGGACCTATCGATGGACAATCCACTAAAATCCTCTATTGGTAAACTTCTGGTAAAATAATAGAGTATAAAGAATAATAAAAGGAAAGCGTAACCGTCTACACTTTCTTTAATAGTAATATAAATGACTTAAATTAAATGTTACCAACACAAGGATGATGAAGTCATTAGCTCAGGTGTTGGAGTTGGTTTGTCTATAGTTGTTGGGTGAAGCAAAGTTGTAGGACAGCAGCAGAACGAAGTTGGAGAAGTCGAATGATCGAGAGTAAGAATAGAAGAGTGATATCTAAGCTGCTGGCCGAATAATGCTTATAAAGCGTTTTGAGGGTGCCTCCAACAACCCGAGGTGTCTACAATAGCGCTTATCCGATCTGAAGACTTCAGTTTCTATCTAGGGCTGTAAACAAGCCGAGCTGAGCCAAGCTATGAGGTGTTCAAGCTTGTTTGATAAGATAACCGAGCCGAGCCGAGCCGAGCTTAAAATGAACCAAGCTTTTGAAATGAGTGTTCAAGCTTGGCTTGGTTTATTTTTTATGAGCTTGAGCTTATTTGAAGCTTGGCTTGAGCTTGGTTCGTTTAGATGTTATCAAACTCTCAATTCAAGCTTGGCTTGAGCTTGGTTCGAGCTTGGCTTGAGCTTGGTTCGTTTAGATGTTATCAAGCTCTCAATTCAAGCTTGGCTTGAGCTTGGTTCGAGCTTGGCTTGAGCTTGGTTCGTTTATATGTTATCAAGCTCTCAATTCAAGCTTGTTTGATTGTTTGAAACTTTTAATTGTTTGATTGGTTATTAAAATTGATAATTTAAATTTATTTATTTATTTTATTTTATTTTATTTTATTATTTATTTAGCATATTGAAAAGAATTTTATTAATAAATATTGTTCGTGAACATTGTTCACGAACGTTGTTCACGAATATTGTTCACGAACATTGTTCACGAACGTTAATGAGCTGAACACATATGTGTTCAAGCTTGTTTGTTTAGCTTAACGAGCTGTTCAAGCTTGTTTGTTTAATTAATCTAATGTATATTGAACGAACATAAACAAGCTCTTACCAAGCCGAACACCAAGCTTGTTCATGAACGCTTGGTTCATTTACAACCCTATTTCTATCCACATGAGGGCACCTCCAATGGCTCTGAGGCGCCTCCAATGCACTCTAATGCACCTCCAATGTGCTCTAGGGCGCCTTCTCTCAGCGAACTTCTATCCTCGAGGTTTATTTGCATGAGGGCGCCTCCATCATGTCCAGGGCGCCTCCATCATGTCCAGGGCGCCTCCACTAAGCTCTGAGGTGTCTCTTCATAGCTCCGAGGTGTCTCGAGCATTGTTCATCCAAGGCTAAGTTATGCATTTTAGCTTTGCAAGATGCATTAGTCCAAAAAATAAAGTTTAACCTACAAGACATAGTTAACATTATTAAAATAAGATTATTAATTATATTTTATCTTACCAAGATCAGGATTTCGTCATGGTTTCAGCTTAGACTTTCAAAATATATCTAAGCTAGACTAACGCCTATTGTCTCACTCGGACTCATCTTCACTAGATCACTCTCCTCTAATGCGTACCTTACTTATCATTGCAAACTTACTTTACACTTAACCCACCATGACTTCATGCCAAATACCTTATCTGGACTTTAGCCAGTTGTCAAGTCTCGTGGATCTAATTGGACTTCTTGCCAGATATCAATCTATATGGTCATCCTGTGCCAATTATCAAATCCTCTAGATCTAACTAGACTTCAGTCTAGTGTCAAGTCCCATCAAGTCATTCAGTCTTGCATACTTGTTAAATAGGTTAGAAATCACAACATCTAATTTTAATCCATTTGTCATTCATCAAAATCTAAGTCTGACCATTGGTGCTAAATGCACCAACAGTTTCATGATACTACATTGCAACTTAGTGCTAACAAGAAAACTACATCACCCTTTAGTTGGGAGGAAATAGTTGTAATGATGATAGTTATTGATGAGACAATACTTGACACTACTGATCCTTCATTGGAAGAAGTTGCTAAAAGAATGGAGAGTAAGTTCAAGAAGTATTGGGGTAATCTTGAGAAGGTGAATGTGCTTGTTTTCCTAGGTCACATTCTAGACCCTCATTATAAACTTCAAATGATTGGGATTCATTTGGGAGATATGAAATTGCATGCTAGTAAAATACAATCCTTTGTTGACCGTTTAAAGAATTGTCTAATGGAGTTTTACATGCATATAAAGGGAATTCACCTTTGGATCATATTAAGGGATTGATGATGGCAATGTAGACAAAGATGTGATGAAAATGTATAAGAATGATCCCGTTTAACTAAACTACCATATGAAAATGGCTCAAGTAAGAAAAACTCAAAAGTAAGCAGAAATAACCAATGAGGTGGATGTTGGTACCCCAAGGTAGTTTTGATATGATCAAACAAAGTCAAGTTAGGTCCTGTTATATTTAACCCTGTGTCTAAGTATGCAGGAACTTAGGAACACAGGAAGTTGAGCAAAAGACGCAACTAGTGAGAAGGACGACATGGGAGAGAGTCGACGGGCTCTGTGTGTCTGAGAGATAAGGTGATGTGGAAGAGTACACCGGTGGAAGAGAAGGGAGCGTGTAGTGTTTCCAAGGGACGAGAAGCCGGAGCGGAAGATTACTCGAGGAGCAAAAGACGCAACTACCCGAGGGACAAAAAGCTGTGGAAGAGTACGCTAGCGGACGGGAAGGAAGCAAGCAGCGATTCCGAGGGACGAGAAGCCGTAGCGGAAGTTTGCTTGAGAAGGCCGGAAGTTGGGTTCAGGTGAGCCCTATTCCAGATGGTAGAAATCACCCAAGCGAGCAGAACTGGAACAGAAGACCCGGACCGATACGAGTGGAACCGGAGCAGGAGACCAAGACCAAAAATCAGCAAAAGATGATTTTTGGCCCGGGGCGCCCGGACCAGATCGAGGTGCCTAGACATGGTCAGGGCGCCCGGACTGGGGGCGCCCGGACTGGGGGCGCCCGGACCAGTCCGAGGCGCCCGGACTCCGGACACCCGGAACCCTTCCAGGCGCTCGGAACCTTATTATTAGCCATTTCGACATGGCATGTGACTGTTACGTCGGGGATAGAATTCTATCGCATTCCAGGCACTTGGAACCCTTCCAGGCATCCCGAGCAGGGCTATATAAGCAGCCCTACTCCCAGAAGCTAAGAACAATAAAAATTACAAAGTAACAATACTTGTGCTTGAGTTTGTCTGAGTTTAGCTTTGTTTTGTGAGCTTTGAATGTTGTAAGAGGATTCTCCGTACAAAGAATATTTTTAGTGTGTTTTTTCATCTATCTTGGATTAACAACCTCCCTGGTTGTAACTAAGTCTGTTGAGTCTTATCTTTTTTGTTTATTATTATTTCTATGTTTATGCAAGTATTTTAATTAAGTTATAAGTTCGAGAAAGGTCTTTTTACTTTGCTTTTGTGCAGGGGTTATTCACCCCCTCTAGCCGACTGCCAAGGGTCCAAACAAGTGGTATCAGAGCCAAGACGTTTCAGGAGGACTAACAGCTAAGCGAAGTACACGAGATGGCCGGACCAAGCATCTACCCACTAAAGTTCTAGGGGGAGTTCGCAAGCTAGAAAAAGTGAATGGAAGTATTTTTTAAAACCTATTTTGAATTGCTTTTAATAATGAAGTTCGGTTTTATAGCACTCGAAGGTAAGGAAGAATACCAGTGGACGAAGAAGGAGCAGACCGACTTCATGGCAAATGGAAAAGCAGAGTTCCATCTACTGAGCGTCCTACCGCCACAAGAAGTCAACCAGATCGGCGCCTACAACTCAACAAATGAGCTTTGGGAGAAGTTCCTTAAGCTACACGAAAGGACGCCCGAAGCCAAGCTCGCGAGATGGGATTTGCTAAGGAACTAGCTGAGTAACATAAAATTCGAAGCAGAAGAAATCGTTGAACATCTTCAATCGAGAATAAAGGAACTAATCACCAGACTCATGAATCTCGGAGAAAATGTAAGCAACCGAGATTCGCTAAGGTACACGCTTAATGCATTTCCTAGAACTACCAAGTAGACATCATTAGTAGATGCTTACTATATATCTAAAGATTTAGAATCTGTCACCTTAGAAGAAATATTTTTAACATTTGAAGTCCATGAAACGAGATGTGTAGATTCAAAGAAGGAGCCGAAGCACAATATTTCCCTAAGGCGAAGATGGATGAACTAGATTCGGAATCCTCTCTCGACGATGATGACCAAACGACAATGATGGTAAGGTGATTTAAAAAATTATTTAAATCTAGAAAAACTAACCATCTGCAGGGTAGAAAGAAAAGAAAAATCAAATGCTACCACTGCAATGAAGAAGGGCACATTAAAGACAACTGCCCTAAGTTGAAGAACAAGGACAAGGTCAAGAACAAGAAGCCTGTCCAATCTAAAAAGTACAAAACGCTAAAGGCAACGTGCGATGAAACGCCGTCCGAATCAAAAATTGAAGTCATCGCCGGAATTGCGTTAATGGCAAATCATCAAGAAGACGAAAATGAAGCAAGCTCGTCCGAAATGAGCATCAAGAGCATTGATGACGGAGGAGCGACATCGGAAGAAAGTAGCAGTTCAGGGGGAGTTACAGACAACGGGATCGATAAGGTAAGTCAGGTGCGATCTCTGCCTCTCGATAAATTATTCAAGTTTGTTAAATTATTGTCAAAGGATTGTTGTAAGCTAGAAAAAGAAAACCAAGAGTTAAAATTAATTCTAACCAAATCTTGTCCATTAGAAGAATTTGACAAGATAAAATTGTAAAATGATAATTTGCAAAAAGAAATAAAGAACTTGAAGAATCATACATGCTCATATAATACAAGTATTAGAAAATTTAATGGTCCAAATTGGTACCTTAATTACCACAAAGGATAAATTAGAAAATTTTCTTAGAAATATATTCCTAAAAGATTTTTAATCAACCCAGTTGGAAGGAACCTATATTGGGTTCCTAAATCATTCTTGGATTAAAACTTTAAAGTTAGGGCTTCAGAGAGTAGATTAAATGTTGATTTCCTTAAGAGACTTTGTCTAGAAAGTTATTGTTGCTCCAATAACCAAGAAGGCCTAGTGTCTCGTCATAGCCTGGAAGTCAATTAATGAAATAAAAAATATTTAATTGACTAACTGATAAAACATTTAATTGTAATTAATGATTTAAATAGTTACTCAAAAAAAAATTTTACTTAGATTTTTTTTTTTTTTGCAAAACTTAAAGTTTCTAAAATTACTGTAATTTTTTTTTTATGTGATATCAAAGTTATTTTTAAAGTTTTCAAAAACTTGATAAGTTTGTCAAAATGTTGGAAAATCAGAGTTTTTTTAACTAAAAACTTTCTTATTTTTAAAAAAGTTGCCTTCAGATTTTTTTGGGGTACCCCATTTTTCTATGTGATCAAAGGGGGAGAAGGGAAGATTAAGATTAGGGGGAGGTAGCTTAACTTTTTTCAATTTTTGCACTTTATTGTAAAATTTATTGCTTTTATTTTATGTTGGTTTACCCTAGCTTAACCTGGGTTGCTCATATAAAAAAGGAGTGTAGGACCGTTAGGCCGGCTAGGAGGGGGTTGTTGGATAGTCCTGTAGAATAAAACAAACAACCCTTCCTCGAACTCTTTAAGCTAACACTTGTATATATAAAGTAAGCAGATAAACTAAAAGCATAAAGAAAAAGCGAGGCACAAAAGGTTTACTTGGTTACAACCGATGTGGTTGTTAATCCAAGGAAGATTAAGCTCACTAAAAACTCCTTCAGGCGGAGAAGCCTCGTACAACGTTGAAGTGCAGAAAACAAAAGCTTAACTCTAGACTAAAGCTTTACAAGCGTTGGAATTACAATTCAGAGTTCGTTCTTAAGCTTCTAGACCAAGGCTATATTTATAGCCTTGGTCGGGGCGCCTGGAAGGGTTCCGGGTGCCCTGGGGCGGATAAAACTTATCCCCCAATGTTCAGATCGAGTCAAAACTCGATCTGGTCAATTTTACTACTCAGGGCGCCCCGGAGGGCTCCGAGCGCCCTAGACTGTTCCGGGCGCCCCGGAGCCCAAAGTCAACAGTTGTTGACTTTTTCGTCCGGGACTTCTTCTTTGGTTCAGTCCCGCCTCGGTCTGGTTCTTCTCCTTCGGATCCGCTCGCTTGGGTGATCTCTGCCATCCGGAAAAGGGCTCACCCGAACCCAACTTCCGGTCTTCTCGAGCAGTCTTCCGCTCCGGCTTCTCGTCCCTCGGAATCGCTGCATGTTTCCTTCTCGTCCACCAGCGTACTCATCCGCAGTCTTCGTCCCTCGGTCGCACCGCGTGCCGACCTTCTCGCTAGCTGCGTCTCTTGCTCCCCGAGCAATCTTCCGCTCCGGCTTTCGTCCCTCGGAACCACCGCACGCTTCCTTCTCGTCCACCGGGGTACTCTTCCGCAGCGCCTCGTCCCTTGGACGCACCGCGTGCCGTCTTTCTCGCTAGCTGCGTCTTCCGCTCGAGTACCTGTGCTCCTAAGCTCCTGCACACTTAGACACAAGGTTAAAACAACGCAAGACCTAACTTAAGTTGTTGATCACACAAAAACAACCTTGGGGTTCCAACAATCTCCCCCTTTTTGATGTGATCAACTCAAGTTAAGCTAGGGTCAAAACTAGACATAAAATTAAAACAAGTTATTGCAATAATGTGCAACAAGATAGAAAAAATTAAATTTTGAAAATTTTCAATTCATTCAATTTTCAATTTCTACCACCCCTAGATTTATACTTTCCTTTCTCCCCCTTTGATCACAATAAAAATGGGGTTAGAAAAACAATCTAAGGGTTTGACACTTAAAAAAATTATAGAAATCTATTTCAATGATTTTCCGAGAAAACATATTTCTAAGTTAAGGAAAAAAAATTTCTAAGTCAAAGAATAACTTTTGAAAAATTTCTAAGTTTTCACCATAAAAAAATATTTCTAAGTCCAAAAATTTAAGAAAATTGATAACATTAAAAAAAATTTCTATGCATTTATTTATTTATTTATTCTAATACTTATATCAGAAAGTTTTAAATTTCCATTTTAATTTATCATAATTTCTTAACTTTGAAGCAAGAAAATTTGTAACATGTTAATTTCTATTATTTTTTGAATATCAACTTCACAAAAATATTCAAATAGCATAGATTCTAACTTGATAAAAAATTTTGATAATATAAAAAATTATTTCGGCAATGTGCAAAATTCGTTTGAAAGAATATTTTGTAATTTGCAAGAATTTTTTAACAACAAAAATTCTAATTTACAGGAATCTATTAACAATAGATTTCTTAATCCGAAACACCTTTTCAGTGACTCAATTTCTAAATCGCAAAATTCTTTCGCGAGAGTAATTTGTAATTCGAAAAATTCTTTTGTCAAAATATTTTTTAATTTGCAAATTTCTTTTGATAATATTTCTAATTTGCAAGATAAATTTGACAATTGATTTTCTAATTAAAAATACTTTTTCGGTAATTCAATTTTTAAATCGCAAAAATCTTCAGACAATTTTTCTATTGAATTAACCGGTTGTTCAGAGGGTAGAGACCATACCTTACTTACCTCGTTGGCCGTTGGTTCTCCCCCTGTTGAATTAATTTCTTCCGAAGATTCTCCCCCTTCGGTAATTTCTTCCGTCTCAGATTCTTCTGATGACGGCTCGATGTCTATTGAGGGGACGACTTCAATCGGTTCTTCGTAGAGTTTTAAGAATTTTTCCCAAAGTTCTTTTGCGCTTTTATATTCGCCAACTCTATCAAAATCTTTATTTGGTATGGCGGTTAAAATATGAAACTCTGCCTGACCGTTTGCCATAAACTCGTCGCGTTGCTTCTCGTTCCAGAGGCGTATGTCGATCTTTTCTCCGTTTGCTTTCTTTGGTGCTTCATAACCAGATTTCATTATTAAATAAATACCAATATCAGAGTTAAGAAATACCGTCATTTGTTGCTTCCAAGAAGCAAGCTCCCCCTCGAATGCTGGTGGGTAGTCGCTAGCTCCGACCATTGTTTTGTTACTTCAGACGGCGGTTAGTCCTTCTGAGGCGTCTCGGCTCTGATACCACTTGTAGGACCGTTGGGCCGGCTAGGAGGGGGTTGTTGGATAGTCCTGTAGAATAAAACAAACAACCCTTCCTCGAACTCTTTAAGCTAACACTTGTATATATAAAGTAAGCAGATAAACTAAAAGCATAAAGAAAAAGCGAGGCACAAAAGGTTTACTTAGTTACAACCGATGTGATTGTTAATCCAAGAAGATTAAGCTCACTAAAAACTCCTTCAGGCGGAGAAGCCTCGTACAGCGTTGAAGTGCAGAAAATAGAAGCCCAACTCTAGACTAAAGCTTTACAAGCGTTGGAATTACAATTCAGAGTTCGTTCTTAAGTTTCTGGACCAAGGCTATATTTATAGCCTTGGTCGGGGCGCCTGGAAGGGTTCCGAGCGCCCTGGGGGGATAAAACTTATCCACCAACGTTCAGATCGAGTCAAAACTCGATCTGGTCAATTTTACTGCTCAGGGCACCCCGGAGGGTTCCGGGCGCCCCGGAGCCCAAAGTCAACAATTGTTGACTTTTTCGTCCAGGACTTCTTCTCTGGTTCAGTCCCCCCTCGGTCCGGTTCTTCTCCTCTGGATCCGCTCGCTTGGGTGATCTCTGCCATCCGGAAAAGGGCTCACCCGAACCCAACTTCCGGTCTTCTCGAGCAGTCTTCCGCTCCGGCTTCTCGTCCCTCGGAATCGTTGCGTGTTTCCTTCTCGTCCACCAGCGTACTCATCCGCAGTCTTCGTCCCTCAGTCGCACCGCGTGCCGACCTTCTCGCTGGCTGCGTCTCTTGCTCCCCGAGCAATCACTGCACGTTTTCTTCTCGTCCACCGGGGTACTCTTCCGCAGCGCCTCGTCCCTCGGACGCACCACGTGCCGTCCTTCTCGCTAGCTGCGTCTTCCGCTCGAGTACCTGTGCTCCTAAGCTCTTGCACACTTAGACACAAGGTTAAAACAACGCAGGACCTAACTTAACTTGTTGATCACACCAAAACAACCTTGGGGTTCCAACAAGGAGGAGATTGTTGGTACCCTAAAGTAGTTTTGATGTGATCAAACAAAGTTAAGTTAGATCCTGTTGTGTTTAACCCTGTGTTTAAGTGTGCAGGAACTTAGGAGCACAGGAAGTCGAGCGAAAGACGCAGCTAGCGAGAAGGATGGCACAGGAGAGAGCTGACAGACTCAATGCGTCTGAGGGACGAGGTGTGCAGAAAGTACACCGGCTAACGAGAAGGGAGCGTGCGGTGTTTCTGAGGGACGAGAAGCCGGAGTGGAAGATTACTCGAGGAGCAAAAGACGTAGCTGTCCCTGTCCTAGGGACAAAAAGTAGTGGAAGAGTAAGCTGGCGAACGAGAAGGAAGCAAGTAACGATTCTGAGGGACGAGAAGCCGAAGCGGAAGTTTGCTCGAGAATGTCAGAAGTTGGGTTCAGGTGAGCTATATTTCGAATGACAGAAATCACCCAAGCGAGCGGAGCCGGAGGGAAGACCCTGACCGATGCGAGCGGAACCGGAGCAGGAGACCGAGACAAAAAATCAGCAAAAGCTAATTTTTGGCCCCGAGGCACCCGGACCAGACTGGGGCGCCTGGACCAGACCGTGGTGCCCGGACCTGGTCGAGGCACCCGGACCAGTCCGGTCCAGGCGCCCGAAATCCTTCCGGGCACTCGAAACCCGATTCTTAGCCATTTCGACATGGTGTTTGACCGTTACGTCGGGGATAGAATTCTATCCCATTCCAGGCGCCTGAAACTCTTCAGACACCCCGAGCAGGGCTATATAAGCAGTTATGCTCCCAAAAGCTAAGAACAACAAGAATTATAAAGTAACAACACTTGTGCTTGTGTTTGTGTTTGTCTGAGTTTAGCTTTGTTTTGTGAGCTTGAATGTTGTATGAGGTTTCTCCGCCCAGAGGAGATTTTTAGTGTGCTTTTTCATCTACCTTGGATTAACAACCTCTCTAGTTGTAACCAAGTAAATCTGTTGAGTCTCGTCTTTTTAGTTTATTATTATTTCTATGTTTATGCAAGTATTTTAATTAAGTTATAAGTTCGAGAAAGGTCTTTTTATTTTATTTTTGTGTAGAGACTATTCACCCCCCTCTAGCCGGCCGCCATGGGTCCTAACAATGGACAAGTACTTCTCAGATCCTTTTGTGAAATGGAGCTCAAGCGTCGATATTTTGGAATGGTGGAAAGAGAATCCAGTCTTTTCTAAGATTGCCAAGGATATTTTTTCAATTCCTTCATCTATTGTTGCTAGTGAGAATACTTTTAGCCTTGGGAGGAGGGTTTTGGATCCATTTAGGGTATCATTACATCCCAAAATGGTGGAGACACTAGTGTGTACTAGTGATTGGCTTAGAGGTAAAGAAATTAACTTATACAAGAATTCAACGGAAGATTAATTCAACTTTTATAAGGATGTAAAGAAGTGGTCACAAGTAAGTCAATTTTAACTTGTTTATTAATTTTTATATGTACTTTGAATGTTTGTATTATTCTTATATGAATCAAAATATAAATTAACTTTTACAAAATGAAGATTTTTTTATCTGAAGTGCTTCTATTTATTTTAGTCATTAATGTTCATGATGAGAATGTGGCTCAGTAAGTTGGAGTAGGGTAAGTTGGTGCTTAGTAATTAGTAACTATAAAAGATGACATGTTCATTTGGATTTATTGTTTGATCAGATAATTGATTTAATGAAGATTCTAATTTATTAAATTTATAGATTTTCTTTTTCTTTTTTATTATGGTATAGCCATATAGGAGATATTTGCATCTCATATAATTAAATTGAAATTGTAATTTAAAACACAAATGCTACTTTTTAAAGTACAGGATTGTAGAATTTTTGGCTTCCTGGTAGAGGCTGTTATACATGCATTTGTGGAGAAGTTACTAAAACTAAAAAAACGTGCAAATGTTTTTCATTCTGAAAGTTTTTGTGGTATATACACATATTTTTAGAATCCTGACATACTCATCATTGGCTTTTGGTGAGATTTGTCTTTCCCATGGGTGTGAAAGTCCTAGTCTAAGCTTTCCAGATTTAGAGAGGTACTCTTTTGTGATAGAGTAGTAAATGCACTTTCTTTGAACTTCTGCACCAGGAGAAGTTCTATTGCTTGTATAGATCCTAGCTCACACCGGAAAAAAGGCAACTTAGCATTTTTCACCCACTACACTACTAATGGTTTCTAAGTTATCAATTATCATTCCTTTTTCTGATTCCATTTTGAATTTTGATGTTAATATATTCTACCAATGTCATTTTAATTTAAGTTTGTTTATTAACTTAAATATTTTATTTCAACCTTGTAGATATTTGATATAAGGGGATGCCATTACGAGAAGATGGGAATTGATTTAGTTTTTCATTTGTAATTTCTATTCTTGGTATAGATTATGCTTATATATTGTTTGTAGGTACCCTCATGCACACGACAAAGTAATGCATCCTCATCAATTGTAAACCCCAAAGGCCTCATGGTAGAAGAATAGCTAATTGAGGTGGTTATTTAACGAGACATTGGCTTGATATGTTTGTAAGTACCCCGTTATGGTTTTAGTGTGATCAACCAAATCTAGTTATGTCTTGTGTATGTTTGATGTCTTATATCTAAGTGTGCAGGAACTTAGGAGCATAGGAAGTCGAGCGAAAGACGCAGCTAGCGAGAAGGACGACACGGGAGAGAGTCGACGAGCTCGATGCATCCGAGGGACGAGGTGTTACGGAAGAGTACTGACAAACGAGAAGGAAGTGCGTAGCGTTTTCGAGGGACGAGAAGCCAGTGCGGAAGCTTGCTCGAGGACAAACTCGGAAAATGAGTTCGGGTGAGCCCTATTCCGGATGACTTAAATCACTCAAGTGAATGGAGCTGGAACGGAGGAGAACCGGATAGTCAACAAGGTGTTGACTGTCCTGGCGCCCAGACTCCTTGGGCATCCCCACGACGCCTCCTCGGCGTGGTGATGTGCCAGCAGGGTCCGAGAGCCCGGACCAGTCCAGACGCCGGACCAAAAAAATTATCCTTAGCTGAACTGTTGCAATACAGATAAAATTTTATTCATGCCCAGATGCCCGGAGCCCTTCCAGACGCTCAGAGATGTCATGTCAGCAAATAGTCAGATTTGATCAGTAGACTATAAATAAAGCACTGGTCTCAGTAATTCAGCACAAGACTTGCGTTTGATCTTCTTTATATTCTACTTTGTAATCTAGTACTAAAACTGTTGTAAAAAGCTTCTCCGCCAGAAGAAGATTTGACAGTGAACTTTCAACGTCTTAGACTAGCAATCTTTTGATTGCAAATAAGTAAAAAGATGTGCCTCTTTTTTCCATCTTGTCAATTAGTTTATTATTAATAAGTATTTCTTAATTTAGTTTGAAAAGTCGAGAAAGGTTTAATTTTTATTTTCATGACAATTCACCCCCTCTTGTCGGCCTCAAGGGGACCATCAATATTGTTAAATTTTATTTTGGATTTGTTTGGATTAAGTGATTAACCAAAAAATTATTTCAATGGAAGCCGGTGGTTTTGTGATTCACATGTAATTTTTTTCGCTTTTTGATTACTCAATGTTAGCGTGTTTTAATTTCAGTTTCAGTTTACTTTCAAGCTTTGAATATGAGAGTTCCTATGGTCCATTAAGCAATGTGCTTTTGATCAAATAAAAATAGTTGAATTTAAATTAAGTGATGCTATGAAGTCACTAGTACTTTGCAATTTATGTCAATTCTGGATGTTGGAATAAATATGGTGGCTTGATCAGCACAAGTGTACAGTGCACTTGCCATTTTGGTGAGTTGTAGTGTTTATTTTCCTTTATTTAGTTATTGAATGTCAAACGGTAGGTGTTAAGAAATTTTAAAAAATATTTTCGTGATATCATAACCCTATCCAATGGGGTTCCGAATATTTGGAATCCTGAATATTCGGATCCCGACACTTGTCAGGTACAGATAGGGAGAAAAAAAAGATTCTCAATTTTTATTGAGACAGGGGTTAGGTAAGATAGTTACGGGATTGGTCCTTACCCGATTCTACCCCTAATTGTAGATAAGAACAAGACAACTAAAAAACATGCGATATTCACCCCCTAGCACCATTATCTTATGTTCCTATAATTAGTATTAGAGTCAACCGGACTCTTGATTGGACTTATCGCCAAGGGAACAATAAAGCTAGAGGAATTGGTTTGCATTTCAAATAGTTATTTTATTTTATTTTTTTTTCCTTTGTCGTAAAAGAATAGGAGGATTGTTGGTGCAATTGACATCAAGATTTTGATATTTATTTGACAATATGTTTAATGGAGTCTAGTTAAAGTAACTGAATTAATTTGGTCAAGTTAGTGAGAGAATCCAACCAAATTAAGGTAGATTGAATGTTTGGAAGTCAGTAAGTAAAAAGTCTAAGTATGTTAATGTTAATTGAATGTTTGACATTTAAGTGAAAAGTTGAGGTAAGTCAAGGTTGACCAGATATCTGGTAAAGGGAAAGTTCAAGGAGGTTAAGGTTGACTGGATTTTGCTAAGGGAAAAGTCTAAGCAGGTCAAGGTTGATTGGATATTTGGCAAGGGAAAAGTCTAGGAATGTCAAGAATGACCGAATGCCCGGCAAAAGAAAAGCCTAAGTAGGTTAAGGATGATAGGATGTTTGGCAAAGTCAAAAATCCTAGGGGAGGGAATTCTAAGTAGTATGGAAGATTTGGAGGAATGAACTTCAAGTAAGTAAGCCCAGTATGACAAGAAAACTGAAGAACTAGGCTTATTTGTATGCTTGCTGTTGTGCTAATACTTTTTTACAAGAAATAAGTTTTTAGTAGATCGAAAGGAACGTTCGATCGACCGAAGAAGTACATTCGGTCGACTTGGATGCTGAGGTGGCTAACATAGTGGACATGACATCAAATGGTTGAATCACGGTGCATGGTCGATGATAAAATCGAAGTTCGAATCGATTGACCAAATCAGTTGATTAGGCGATTGATAACAAGTAATTTGACATATTATTTTAGTTCTATTATTCCATGTTTAATCCTCTCATATGCTTAATTATATAAATCATATTTTATGAGTTTGGAATTATTTAAAACTTTCATGTAAATTTTTCAATATTGGTTAAAATCATATTTAAAAAGTGCATTTTGTTAGGTAGGGAATTGAATTTGAGTCCTCCATCCAGATCTGGAACGATCTGGACCTTTGATGGAAATCTGGAATTATTTGGTTATCCACCCAAATCTAGAGTGATCTGGGTTGTTGATGCAAATTTGAGACAATTTGATTCCCTCTAAGATCCAATCATCTTAGCTATTCATGTAGATCTAGAGTGATCTGGATTCTTCATCTAGATCTGGAATAATCCAGTCGTGGATCAAGATCAAGCCATCCAAGAGTTAAGAGTGGATCTAAAAGAGAATCTGGTCCGTTGAATCAAATATGAAGGCATCGAACGGTTGAGAAAAAAAAACTAATTTTGATCCCTATTCCATCTCTTGCCCGATTCTTGTCGTCACGGGAGGGAAACTCACGAAGCCTCCCCCCTCACTTGACGCCGCCAAATTTCATCCTCCTCCATCCACAACCACCATCGGCCGGCGGCCGCCATCCCCTTTATCACCGCCGCCGTCGAAACCTCTTCTCACGGACATAACAGGAGGCTCTTTCCCGTGCCCTCCTCCTCACGCCAACTCGCGCAAGGAAAGAAAACCAAGCTTCTTCATCCCGGCGGTCACCATTCACCTCTCCCGTTTGGGAGAGGTTACATCCGACGACGTATCCTCCTGATCACCCTCTCCCGATCGGGAGAGGCTCCCTCATCTCCCCTTCCTCTCCCGATTGGAAGAGGAGGATCCCTCTTTCATCCGACGCCCATTCTTCTCGCAGGAGCCACCACCATCTCCTTCCTCTCCTGATTGGGAGAGGAACCGGCGGCCACATCCACTGCTGGAGTCACTCCTTCATCTTCCTCTCCCGATTCTTCATCGGGAGCTCTCGGATTCGAGACTCCTCTTTCATCTCCTTCCTCTCTTGATTGGGAGAGGTTTACACCATCCATCTTCTCCGGCCAAGCTACCTCCCTTCAGTTTCGAAGGTAAATTTGTATGCATTTTGGGTTAAGTGGATTCATGCTCATAACGTGTGTAATGAAATGCTTCTTTATTAGATATGCTTTAATTTTGTAATTTCTTTATTTGATTGTTTACAATGCTTTTGTTAGTTGATTGATTTATGTTTCTATTTAGTTCATGTTCATTATTTGGATGTCATTAGGTTAAATTAGATTAGGTTTTGTTAAATGTTCTAGTTTTGTTGCATGTTTAGTTTCATGAGATAATTCCTTTATGTTGCTTTTAAATGTCCGTAATCGTAGTTAGTTAGATTAGTTTTCATCACGTGCATTGCTCTTTATTTGTTAAGTTTAATTTTCAAAATCCAAACCCCCCGTCTACATCTAAACACTAAACAATAATCAATCCTAAGAACTATCATTCCGCCGATACATTCGTTGAGAGATGACTTGAATCATTCCTATATTACATTAGCGTAGAAGTGTTTGTTAATTAAATTGATTTTTATAATCGTGGTACGACATACGGTTATCAAAATGAAGTTGTTGCTGGGGAATGTTAGCGGTGCTTGATAATCTAAGAATTATTTTTTTATCACAAAAAATTGATTTTTTAGGGCTTTAATTATCGAGTTTTCATGTATTTTGTTTTATGTGCTGCTTGTGTCTTTTGATTTTATTTTTTTAAATATTTTAGTGTATGATCAGGACCTTTGCATAGACTTGTGTGAGTTGAATCTAGAGATTGACAGAACTTTTCATATTCTATCGAGATTTCAAAAGGGAATTATTTGACAACTCTATCCACATTGCCTCAGAATTTGCAAGCAACATGGCAAACAAGCAAAACTCTCAAGACACTTTGGGCACCATATGTGACTCATCAATCCTTCTACATCCAATTTCCAAAGTTAGATACGGACTTCAAATTATGGTGAACCATACATTTGTAACTTGTTATCGAAATTTCATGTTCTTGATGGTGAGGATCCTAGTAGACATGTGTAGGAATTTCATATGGTGTGCTCTATCATGAAACCACATGACATATCAGAAGAAGACATCGAACTTTGAGCATTTCTATTTTCACTGGCGGATTTAGCAAAAGATTAGTTGTACTGTCTTTCATCTAGTTCTCACTAACTTACTCGAGATGAAAAAAATCATTTTTAGTGAGGTTCTTTCTTACTTTTAGGACTGCAGTTATCTAGAAGAGTATTTGCGGTGTTCAACAATTCACAGGAGAGACATTACATAAATATTGGGAGAGATTCAATAAATTCAATTCTGTGCTAGTTGCCGTCAGCATCATATTAGCGATCAACTACTTATCCAGTATTTTTATGAATGATTTTTGTCGATGGATAGATACATTGTGGATGTAGCTGGTGGAGGCACCCTGGTTAATAAAACTCCTACTGCAGCTAGATAACTCATAGCAAGCATGGCTGACAAATTTCATTAGTTCGGAGGTAAACAAACAATTACCAGAGGTGTTAATGATTTTTCCATCCAACCTCAATATTATCAATCTCAATAACAAAATATGTATGAACCAGTTGCTAGTTGCTCTATATTCTAGATTAGAGAGACCAACAAAATTTCATGTATGAGGTTGCACAACACCAGATTGTTCAACCTTTTCTAGCATATCGAGTTCACTTGAATTTTAGAATGACCCTATGCCTAATTGGCCACAAGCGTTCCAATAAATCAAGCAACCTCCCACCCCAGTCAAGTCGAGGTCTCGATGCAGGAATTGAAAGATCTTTTGTATGGGAATGCACAACTATTGTAGTAGCACCAACAAAATTTGCAGATGCATATTGACCAATTTACATCATCCATCAACCAATTGCAAGCACAAGATTCCAGTTAGTTTCCCTCAGAGTATTTCTACTGGTATCGATGTGCTCGAGGAAATGAATTGTAGAATTAGTGATATTCTTGTCTCTGATTCTATGGCTCTACAAGACTTCTCTATTCCTTTGTATTGTGATGATGAAGTTGCTAATGTTGCAGATTATGATGATAGTGTTGTTGCATGCAAAACTTTGGATGAAAAGATTATGTGTGCATATGTTGTTGATGATTGTTGATGACAATGCAGGTCAAATTGTTGATGAGATTATGGATGTGACAGATATTGATCTTGATAATTATGTGGATAATAAGGATGTTGGATGTAGAATTTTTGGTAAAATGTTGCGATGCCAGATATGGATGATATTATTTGCTTTGTCAGTTGCTCCTGCTTGTGATATTGTTGTAGATGATGTTGTAGAGGAGGCAGTATCCCAGGAATTATTTCCTTCAATTGTGCAACTACTTGACTGGAGTTAGAGTAACCCCTTCCTATCTATTTGGAGTATGCATATTCAGAGAAGGATGAATATTAGAGGGACAGTGGTAGCAATCAAATATGATAAGTTGATCCTGATATGAGTGATGGATAGTTGGAGACCCCTAAATTCGACACTCCTAATTGAGTTGAAGCCTCCAACATTTCTGTTGAGGAAGGTTTTAATATCAAATGCAATAATCAAACTTCTGGAGTGAACACTTCAACTGAACCACCTCCAGCCTCTAGGAAGAAATTTTAGAAAAAAAAATATGGTGGAAGGAGCTCTTTACTGCTATTGCATCTATTCCACCTCTGGAGTGGATTTTATAGCTAAATCGTCTCCAACCACTTGGAGGGACCTTCGAGGAGACGATGATGGAGAGAGTTGAACTTGACAATGTTGATCACATGAAGAAGGCGCTCTCCTCCACTTGGACCATTCTGCTCCCAACCTAGCTTTTATTACTGAATCGCCTTCAATTGCTAGGAACTCAAGGAAGTTTGTTCCTTTCCTTTCTTTTTCTTGTTGCTTTTCTTTATCTTTACATGTGTGTGTTGGTTTGCTTTTATACTTTGTTTTCTGGCTTTGCACTTTGTTTGGTCATGTATATACTTTGCTTGTTTTTTAGTCATATCTCCCTATATGTTCCTTCTTAATACTTTGAGAATCATAAAAGCTAGTTAAATTTGACTGACGAGTTTTAGATACTTTGGCATGATTGAGTACTTTGCTTGCATGTGGTCACTAGTATGATAATGAATTTTATTTTGATAGATTAAGTTTGGTAGTCATATTTATCTAGTGAGGATTATTGTAATACTTATCTTTTATCTTTTTGTATGTGAGTTGCACTCATGATAATTGTCACTCTAGAACTTTATTTCTTTTTGAGACTACATTATCGTATGCATGCATGAATGTGATGAAAGTCATCTTTTCTTGTTCAATGTGTGATCTCTCTTCTTGCTTAGCTACTTCCTGAATAATTTTCTTAACATCGTTACTATCCATTATTCGTTGTAATATCTTTATTGGTTTATTTTTACCCTTCCCTCTATTGAGAGTTTGGTTGGTTTCATGATGAGTTACATTGTCCGAGACCATCAAATTTTAAGTGAAAATTTCCTTTATAGTGAAAAAAATAATAAAGAAAGAAAAAAAAATTCTCAAACAAGTTTTAAGTGTGGGAGAAGATGTGTGTAAAAATAAAAGAAAAAAAAGTGAAGAAAGATTCTAAAGCATGTTTTATAACACAAGGAGAGACTTAGAGATACCTTATGAGGCTTGTACATATTTTACTACATTAGATTCATCATGTTTATAGCATGTTACTCTCATGCTCTCCTTGGTTTCTCTTGCTTAGATTTCTCTTCTTGTACTATCTTGTTTGCTCTCTTGATTTCATTTTGTTTTCATTATAATTCTTGATAAATCATTCTTATTTATGCATGTGTATGCGTTTATAGTAGGGGAGAAGTTGAAAATATGTCGTCACTTGATGTGAGAAAGTGTACGGTTATCGTCAAGTAATAAAATATCGATCCCATAAGGATTGTAAATCGAGTACTAGTCAGAATCATGAAGCATGTTATCTAGACAATCGAAAATCACGAGAATTGTGAGTGAAAGAAAACAAATCAAGGAAGAAAGAGGAGTTTTAGGAGAAAATCAATTTGCAAAAGTAATTGTAAGATTTAATTTAGCTACAATAATTGTTAACACTCTAAATATTATTCGCTCTCTTCCCTCAATGTTTATATATGTGAAGATGGTCTATCTCGAGGTAATCGATATATAATTTTTGAATAATATTAGTGTGTCTACCCAAATATGACGGTTACTTTTAAGGTAATCTTACTATAGCGATCGCTTTCTCAGGGAGGTTCATGTCATGATATCAGTGTACCTTATAGTTATCCCCTACTTTGTGACGTCTAATTGGGGTAAACTCATTAAGCTCTGTGATAGGCAATGGTGCTCTCGTGAGATTTTGGACTACTTTGGTGAACAACTTCTCAAGTCTCGATCATTATGGGTCGGAGTTAGATTCACCTAGCGATCCGTTATCGCATTCAGTGGGATATGAAAACACATGGTTAGTGTTATAGTCATGATTCATATATGCACAATAAAGTGGATCATGGATCGACAAATCATACGATAAAAGAAAATTAAATATATATAAAACAATGTTAACAAATCAATTAGACTACTCCATCATCCTAGAATTAAGAGTACCACTCTATGGAGATGTAATTACTGTTGGAACCCCAAGATTATTTTGATGTGA
Organism: Zingiber officinale; assembly: GCF_018446385.1. NCBI lineage: Eukaryota > Viridiplantae > Streptophyta > Magnoliopsida > Zingiberales > Zingiberaceae > Zingiber > Zingiber officinale. Next base: position 109,314,653 of record NC_055995.1, on the reverse strand, counting down.
TCAATAAGTTAAGTTAGGTCCTGTGGTGTTTTAACATTGTGTCTAAGTGTGCAGGAACTTAGGAGCACAGGAGTCGAGCAAAAGACACAGCTAGCGAGAAGGACGACACGGGAAAGAGTCGACGGGCTCGGTGCGTCTGAGGGATGAGGTGCTGCAGAAGAGTACGCGGGCGGACGAGGAGGCGCGCGACGTTTCCGAGGGACGAGAAGCTAGAGCGGAAGGTTGCTCGAGAAAGCCGAAATTGGGTTCGGGTGAGCCTTACTTCGGTTGGTTGAAATCACCCAAGCGAGCGGAATTGGAGCGGAAGACCTGGACCGAGGCGAGGAACACCGAAGCAGAGGGCCCGGACCAAAAGTCAACATTGTTGACTTTAGTGGTCCGGGCGCCCGGAATCAAGTTTTAACCGGATCGCAGTCAAACGTGATCCGCTGCGAAGGGGATAAAATTTTATCCCCTCCCAGGCGCCTGAATCCCTTCCAAGCGCCTCGACCAAGGCTATAAATACAACCTTGGTCCAGAAACTTTCAATCAACTCAAGCAATTATCATTTTCAACACTTGTACACTTTCTTTAGAGTTTTGCTTCTATTTTTCTGTGTGTCATTGTTGTAAGAGGTTTCTCCGTCTGATGGAGAATTTAGTACGACACATTCCTTGGATTAACAACCTTCCCGATTGTAACCAAGTCAAATCCGGTGCCTCTTCTGTTTGTTATTTTTTGTTTATTTATTTTATGCAAGTGTTATTCTGAGAGTTCGAGAAGGGTAGTTTCCTTTTATTTTTGCAGGGCTATTCAACCCCCCTTCTAGCCGACCAACGTGGTCCAACAAGTGGTATCAGAGCAAGGACGCCTCAAGAGGACTAACCACCTACTGAAACAACGAGATGGCCGGAACGAACATCTACCCACCAACGTTCTAAGGGGAGTTTGATTTTTAGAAGTGACGAATGCAGGTTTATTTTTAAACTGATTTTAATATGTTATTAATAATGACATATAGTTATGAAGCTCCAAAGGATACAAAAGGAGAAGAACTTGAGGAGTATCAATGGACTGATGAGCAGCGCGATGAATTCATGACAAACGGTAAGGCTGAATCTCGCCTTCTGAGTGTGCTACTTACCTAGGATCTCGAAAGAGTCGGAAAATACAGAAGAGCAAAAGAACTTTGGGAAAAGTTATTGAAGCTCTACGAAGAACCATTTGAAGTCGACTCCTCGATGGACATCGAGCCGTCGTCAGAAGAATCTGAGACGGAGGAAATTGCCGGGGCAGCCCTAACAGCCGAATTCCATCCCAAGACACAGAAAAATCATCCCAAATAAGCATCGATGAAGGGGGAGAGTCTTCAGAAGAAAGCAGCTCAATAGGGGGAGCATCAAAAGTCGACAAGGTAAGTCAGGTACGGTCTCCACCTCCTGATCAATTGCTTAATCCGGTTAAAATACTGTTGAAAGATTTTTTCGAGTTAAAAATTATATCATCGAAACATTTTTCGAATTAGAAATTAAAAATAAACCCAAGAATAGTGAGTTTAAAGAAACTCTAGCAATATATTGTCGATTAAAGAATCTCGACAAACTAACCAGAGAAAATGATATGTTAAAGGAACAAATACAATTTTCTGTATGTTTAAATTTCCCTGCTTTAAATTTGAGAAATTATGACAAACTAAATTAGAAATTTAAACATCACTAACCTGAACTATTAATTAGATTTAGCGCTTTCAGCGAGAAAATTAAACAGTTAATTTCTTTATGAGGCTTTGTCTAAAAAAGTGGTTGTTGCTCCAATAACCAAGAAGGTCTAGTGTTTCGCCACTGCCTGGAAGCCAAAATATTGAAAATGAAACATTTAACTAATTTTATGATAAAGCATTAAAGTTAAAATTAAATAATACTTTATAAAGTCTTTCAAATATTTTTTAAAATTTAAAAAAGATTTATTTTTTTTCTTAGAAAAATTTTCTTGCTTAAATTTTCTACTTAGAAAATTCTCAAAAATAATTTTGATTGCAAAAACTTAGAAAATTTTCAAAATATTTTTCATGCAAAATTATCTAGCTTAGATTTTTTTTCTAACTTAGAAAATTTTCTTTGAGATTTTCTTTCACTTAGAAATGTTTTATAAAAATCATTGAAATAATTTTCAAAATTTTTCAAGTTTTAACCCTTAGATTTTTCTTGGAACCTCATTTTTTATGTGATCAAAGGGAGAGAAGGAAAAGTATAAGTCTAAGGGGAGATAAATCCAATTTTTTCTACAGTTTTTCTATCTGTTTGCACTTTATTGTAATATTAGTTATTTTATTTTTATGTCTATTTATCCTAACTTAACTTGGGTTGCTCACATCAAAAAGGGAGAGATTGTTGGAACTCCAAGGTTGTTTTGATGTGATCAACAAATTAAGTTAGGTCCTTTGGTGTTTTAACCTTATGTCTAAGTGTGCAGAAGCTTAGGAGCATAGGGAGTTGAGCAAAAGACACAGTTAGCTAGAAGGACGGCATAGAAAAGAGTCGACAGGCTCGGTGCGTCCGAGGGACGAGGTGCTGCTGAAGAGTATGTGGGTGGACGAGAATGAGGTGTGCGGCGTTTCCGAGGGACGAGAAGCCGGAACAGAATGTTGCTCGAGAAAGCCGAAATTGAATTCGGGTGAGCCTTATTTCGGTTAGTTGAAATCATCCAAGCGAGCGGAGCCGGAGCGGAAGACCCTGACCGAGGCGAGCAACATCAGAGCAGAGGGCCCGGACCAGTTCGGGCACCCGGAGCCATTCCGGGTGCCTAGAATCAAGTTTTGATCGGATCGCGGTCAAACGTGATCCGTTGCGAAGGGGATAAAATTTTATCCCCTCCTAGGCGCCTAGACCCCTTTCAAGTGCCCCGACCAAGACTATAAATACAACCTTGGTCCAGAAGCTTTCAATCAACTCAAGCAATTAACATTTTCAACACGTGTACGCTTTCTTTAGAGTTTAGCTTTTATTTTTCTATGCGTCATTGCTGGAAGAGATTTCTCCGCCTGAAGGAGAATTTAGTGTGATACATTCCTTGGATTAACAACCTCCCCGGTTGTAACTAAGTCAAATCCGATGCCTCTTCTGTTTGTTATTTTCTGTTTATTTATTTTATGCAAGTATTATTCTGAGAGTTCGAGAAGGGTAGTTTTCTTTTATTTTTGCAGGGTTATTCAACCCCCTTCTAGTCGGCCAACACGGTCCAATAGTTACAATCAAAAGGTGAGAGAGAAGACACCCTACAACTCAAATCAAGAAGAAAAGAGAAGAGAAAGCTTAGTTGTATGTTGATCATTATTTTTGGAAGAATCTCCAAGCTCTATAGTGGACGAAATCTTCTATGGCTCCTTGGAATAACTCTCTTAGGTTTCCTTGTCACAAGGAAACCCCCTTGATAGGGAGAACCTCTTGATCCCTTGATGTCTTAAATAAGTCCTCCCTTGATTCCTTTATAGCCTTCAAGGATACTAAAATTAACAAACTTTACAAAATCTCCATAAAAATTAGAGGCACTACAACATGTCCACAAAAAATGATGTTTTGGGCCCTAAATTCAGTTGTTATGGTTCCACTCTATACCAAACTGTAGATCTCAGAAAGATTTTCAATTTGATAGGTTGTGGGCTTCGTGGTTCAACTCGAATCAAAAGTTATGTTTATTTGAAGTTTAGTTTGTTGTTTTTGTCATGGGATAGCAACGAACACGGTTGTGTTGGCCAACATGGCTTAGCCGTGTTCCACTCTATGCACTCCAATTTGATACTTTTTGGGTGCTTCTTTTTCTTAGATGATCCATGGTTGTGTTGAGCAGCATGGGATGACCTTGAATCATGATATAATGTGTATTCCTTTATTTTTTTCATCTCCAAATTTACTTTGAACGTCAAGGTCTTCATGTCTTATTAATAAAAACATACAAAGAGTAGTTCTTCAAAATGATGCATGTCACTAAACATGAAAATATCCTGAATCTATCCATCTCTACATAATGTGTACCATAGGACAAATGGACCAAATCAATGGTCTAGGTACACAGGTCAGATAAGGTATTAAAATCTAGGTCCTGAACATAATAAGGCATGGTTATGTCACTACCTCAATAAGCATATAAAATTAGTGGGTACTAACATGAAATGCATAACAAGTAAGCAAAAACAAGCATGTAATAGGTATCCGGTTGTGACAAACCGATGCAGATAAGAAACATAATTATTACTACTTGTTAAAAATTATTATGCATATCAAATGACATCAAAATAGATAAGTCAAGGTACCCGCCTCCAATAGAAAGGTCCAATCCAGTCCAAATCTAACGTTGAGATGCTCGTCTCGCGTCAAAGTCCTGTGTCACGAATATATATATATTTTTATTTAGCTACAACTCAAATGAATAGCTAATTAAAATCCTTAAGAATAATTTAGGGAAAACCCCTAAATCATAAACCTCAACCTACCTAAATTAAATCAACGGTTAATTAGGGTTAGTTACCTAATCCCCAATCAACTCATTAGATTAATAATTCAAACCTAAATCAATTATACTAATCATGAAGTCTACCTCATACCTAATTTAAATCTATCATCGCAATATTCCAATCAACACAGAATCTACAACAAGTATACAATTCTCTACTCCTTACCTCACTGCTCTAAAGTTTCTGTCGACAACACAATTAGAGGTTGTTTTGTTGCTGCTAGCAACAAGATATGTTGCTGGATCAAAGAAACCACAGCAAGTCCCACTGGAATTCTTCACCACTGTCGGATTAAGATGAGGACATCACAAATCAACAATACCTAATTACAGAATACAATGTCTTACCTCCAAGATCACAGTTAGGGCACCGAGTCGGGAATTAGGGCACGGTGTGGAGGTGGCGGGCGCTGGTCCCGTGCGGCGGCGACGCTCTCCAGAGGAAGAGGGGAAGATCGAACAGATCTGAGGCGATCAGTGGATCCGTGCCATCGAGGAGGAATCCTTGCGTTGGTGCTCGACGAGGCAACGGAGCAGAGGTCGCAGGAGCGGTGGAGGCGGCGGCAACCGGCGATCTGCCGTGATATCGGCAGAGGCTTGAGTCGGGGAGATCGGCAAGGGCTCGTCTAGGGGAAAGGCGGCGCCATCCATTTGAAGAGACGAAGGTATCAGGAGGGCGGCAGGAGTCGGCGGCGATCGGAGTCGAGGATGATGAAAAGGAATGGGATGGCTGCTTGCGGCAATGAGTGAAGAAGAGAAATAAAAGGAGAGGAAACCGTTGTCGTGCGGCGCCGGTTAGGAGGAGGAGACGACGTCGAGGAGGTTAGGGCATGCGGGTAAGAAACGGAGGAAAAGAAATAAAAGAAAAAGGAAAGGAAAATAAAAAGGAAAAATCAAATATTTCCTTGCTTAAATGGGGTAGCCTAAACAGGTTTTCCCGGTCCAATATTTATCCCCGTAACCTAAGGCATACGAGCTCTGAAAAATTCTCAAAAAATTTCAAAAAATTCCCTTATGGTTATTCGCCATTTTTTCGGTATTTTACACAATTAATAACGTTCATAATACAAAATATAAAAGAGAGAAATTGTAATTGAATTATAATTAGTGGGTATCTCATCATGTGTAATTATGTACGTATTGAAACCTTTCTTAGTCGATGAATTGATGAGATTGGACATCGTCAATTTTGTGAGACTAGCATATATTATACTCCTTGGTTTACCTAAGCAGTTAATTCTCACTAGTTGGAAATATTGGAATGTTGAGAGTTAATATATGGATGTTAGTTATGGGTAACTTGTTCATTAGATATGATCTGCTCTGAGATTTCATGTAGTTCTTTATATGTCGATGAAGATCTCATTGCAGCTCAAGTGTAAGTTTTCTTAGATTGACGTATTTAAGTTATCTTGCTCGTGAAGACTTATATTTTGATATCTTAGTAGGACATCTTCTAAGAGGTATAGATCTAGGATGATTGGGTATAAGCTAATATGCCTGAAGATATTTGAATTGCCTATAGAGGATTCACCACTCTTTTTATAAGAAGACATATATCTGATGACCTCTTGTTAGAATTATTACTCGTAAATCTTTGGCTAAAGCAAACACATCGAGGATAGTATTCTTGGACATGTGTTTTGAGTAATTTGAATCCATAGGACAATGAATTACAACTTGAACTAGGTATAACGTAGTCAGCCTAATGGGGACTAATACATTGATCATGTTCTGAACCAAGTGGGTGTAAGATAAGTGAAAGGAACAGACACACTAATAACTGTAACTGCTGAAGGGTTCAGAAGATGTTCTGAAATTAATTGTAATTTTTCGATCAATTGGGGATTATGATGTATAACTAGGTTTTAAAAATAGCTTTTCATCTTCTTTTTTATCTTCTCTCAATTCTTGATCTTAGTCTTGCTTTGTTGGTCTTATAAGCGTTGCAAGTGCTCCCACCATACTAATGCTAGATTTCTGAGTTTGAAGGTAACCAATTTTACTTTCATCTGATCGAGTACTTTTTTATAATAAAAAATCCTCTCCACTTCGTTAAGTCAATTAACAAATTCCTCGATTTATGACATATTAGAAAAGTCGGGAAGATCAACTAGAAATATTATATCTCTATATTGTTCCTCTCAACCATTGTTTTCTCAGAACTGAGCATGATTATGATATGGATTTTTAAAAGCGAAATTAAAAGTAGGATATGAGAATTTATTTTTAGTATTAGTCCTAGTACCAATTATGAGATGATTGTAAAGGACTCCTTTTGTATCATATTTCATTATTAATAAAGGCAAAGTTGGTTATTATATTTACTTGAATTCAGTACCGAATGAATAAGTATAATAATATCCTACAGTAGGAGATTCTAATCTATAACATATCTGATCCGGATGTAGGGAATGGCAGGGGAGTAATTAAGGAGAAGGAGGAGGGCTTTTTTGTAATGGGACGTTTAGGTTTTTTGTTTGGGGATTAAGGCAAGCACGAGGGGGAGAAAAAAAGTGGGGGGCTCGCGTTTTGGTGGCGGCCGCCGCCAGGGAGAAACGGAGGGGGGTTTTTGGGGGTTCTGTTCGTGAGAGGAAAAGGAGTCCGCCGCCAGGAAAAATGGAGTCACCCTCTTCTAGGGCTCCTCGCCGGCGACGACGCCGGCCACAGGCTGCCCCACCTCCTCCTCTCCGGTCTCACACCATCAACGCCGCCTAGAAGAGGGCGTTTTCACCGCTGCCAGGGAGAAATCGAGCACCGCCGTCGGGTATGGCGCCCAGCGCTACCTCCTCCTCCAGCAGCAGCCGGCTTCTCTAGCCGCCACGGCCGTCTCCGGCGACTGTCACAGCCGTCGTCGGCGTCTCCAGAAACCTCCGACACCTCCGCCACTGCCGCCTGCACTTCCCGTGGTGGATGCCGGCGATCACGGCGAATACCACCTCCAAACCACCGCCATAGCCGCCCTTGGCAGCCCGCCGATGTGGATCCGGCCATCGTGCCGGTGTATTTCATTGTTCGTACCATTATTATGCCTGTGAGTCATTCGTATTATCCGGCCTGCGTGCCGTGTGCCGGCCTATGAGCCGTTGTATTGTTCCGGGCCGCTACGACTCGATCAACGCCGCAGCTAGCTCAGCCGTCCATCCGAGGGCGCCCCCCTGGGCCAGGGTACGTTCTCGTACCTTTTCTGCATTTCGTTAACTATTCTGTCATTAGTATTCGATTGCTCATATATCTGTGGTATCCGCCTCGAGCATCGAGGTACCAGAGGCCGGGGCGACCCGGTCGCTGGATGTAGGTACAGTTGACCGGAGGAGGACTTCTGACGATCTGGTCAACGTAGAGGACAGATCATCAACCGGGTCATGGGGATGCGGTCAACCTTCCAGACACGTCACACCGGCAGGTTCGTCTTCTCAGCTTCCCGACAGGATCAATATCAATTGGTTGAATTGATAGTGAGATATTGTAGATATACATATAATACTACTCTTAATTATTCCTAGTCAAGCATTAATATGCAAGGACAATATTAATGCATTGAGACTAGCATGTAGGTCAACGGATAAATTAATTTCACAAGTCATGGATATAAGATATCAGGTTAGCACATGAGTATATATTAGAAAATATATACTGAATGACCTACTATGAGAATGTTTCATAGATCGTTATATGAGTGTCATAAACATTCTCATGTGACTATTGGTATGAATAGTCCTTAGACCTGAAGTGACTACGGTTCCATACATAAGGCGTTATATACTTTGGTATCGGCAAACATCACCTGTAATAGTGTGAACTATAAAGTCGATCACTAAGTATGCAATAACTTATGCGGAGGGATGTGAGTGATGCAGATGAGATCTATCCCTTCCATATGACAGAAGCGATATCTGTGAGCCCCTTGATTAGGACACAAGAAAGCATGATCATGCTCAAATGAATCAATATGAGATATTGATCTTATTTGATTGAGTGTGTCTACTTAGAGATCAAGAAACACAAAGATTGATAAGAGAATGACACGGTCTATGACTCATTGATCAATCTAGATATCAAGAATAGAATGACCAGATTATACAAGATAATAGCCATAGAAAGGTTAAGTCGGATCTCGACATTTCTTCACTTGGATAGCAATGATGTCTTGCTAGATGTCACTTATTATTTATGTATCTAAAATATTGATTTGGATACATTGTCAACGTTACGAGAACCTATTGGGTCACACACAAAGAACACGTTGATTTAAAGATGGGTTCATATGATGGATCATTGGATTAAATCTAATCCAAATTAGACTCATTGAGTTAAACTCAATTGGATCCAATTATTGGATTGAGTCTAATTCGAATTAGATTCATGAAGTCAATTTGGATTGATGTTCATGGAGTCAATTTAGATTGATGAGGTTTCATGTGTTAGACTCATTGGGTGAACTTGAATTCACCATAGAAGATGAAAGGTCAATTTGAAAATGACCATTAACTCATGAAGAATTCAAATGTTGATTTGAATTCTAAAAGGAAGACCAAAAGACTTTTCATGAAAGATGATTAAGATTAATTCATAAAGGAAAATTAAAAGACACATGACCTTTGATATTCCTTAGATGGATATAAATATGATTTATGAATAGAATTTCATTAGATTAAAATTTGTTGTGTCCATTGAGATTCCTCCTCATTATCTTCCTCCCTATCTCGGCCGAAACATCCTCGGTGGTTGCTAGCACAACCAAAGGTTGTTTTTTTCTCCACTTCGTGAGTTTGTCAGACAAACAAAGGCTTGTTCGTGTGGATACCATAGAGGCACGGATGCATGATCGTGCTGAGATCATAGCTGTCGGGAGATCGAGTACACACATCAAAGGTATAACCCTCTAATCAAACTTAGTATATAATAGTTTTTCCTTTACATGGTTCTTCTGGAGAGGATCTAGTAAATTTTTCGCTGTGTTTTTCGCGTGTTTAGCGCACTAGATCCCTACCCTTATAACCTTTAAGATCTTGGGCACTACGATCACAATGTGAGACTTCCTCAACTGGATTCTACTTCTCACGACCTTTACCATGTACCTCACTGTCTTCAAGGTCTCGCGTTGTTGTATACTAGATTAAATCTGTGACTTGCCTCTATAAATCCTCAATCTTGTCTTTGGTGATATGGCCATGGTGCGAAACTTCCTCAGCTGGAATCTGTCTATCAAGACAATGATCACAACCACAACGATCATCCATGGATCTCCCCTCGGAACGGACACTTGGCTAGCGTATGGTGGTGTTGCCACCATAAGGCCTAGGGGTCAAATCCCGACTAGTAGTCGGGTGTTTGCCCTCTCTCATGTGCTATTCAACTGGCAAGGTTAGTAGTCACTCATGATTTACCTTTTCTATGTTGGCTTAGGGACGGACTGGCGGAGGTGCTGGGAGTGAGTAAATCGTCTTTTGTCACCTTAAGAAAGCTCTAATACGAAGCGCAACCACGAGATGTTGGACTCTTGGGACGTTCGTCATAACCACTTCCCGATTTACCCTAGCGGCTGGTGGAAAATTTTTGTGAGGTCGGGTCAGTCGCCCAAGGTTTGGTATTACCTAGTTTAACATTTTTTAAGAGAACTCTGATACCAACTGATGCTGGATAGGATAATGAGTATCCTACGGGTTGACGAAAAAGGAGAATTGAAGAGAAGGTAAGAAGAGAAAATCACTGTCCTCTAATTTTTATATAAAAAAAAATTATTTAATAACCTAGGATAATTCCTTAGACAATGTTTATATAAACTTTAAATTCTAAGAAATAAAGAAAGAAAAGAAATTTGAATATATGTAAACCCCACTTCTAAACAAAAAAAAAATATCAAAAAAGAAAAATTAGTAATAGAGTCATCTTAAACCCAAAATAAAAAAGATAAAAAATAAAAATTATCAAAAATATCTAAAATATTAAAAAAATCTTTTATATATATATATAGTCAATAAAGTCCTTCCCATTAATAAATCAATAAGGCATATCAATCTAAATTTATATGTATTTTTAATTAAATAAAAAAAATGATTTCACTCCCACTAATGTCCTTCATCTCCAACTACATAGTGAAATAAAGAGAGATAAATATGATTTTTTTAAGGTAAAAAAGTATTTAATTTTTAGAAGAATGAATCCCATAAGAATAGTATGAAGTAACTCTTTCATCCGATGCCAATTCGGGGCTAGTTTATATGTATTTTCAAGTTCGGTAAACACGTATAGTGTAGAGATAAGCTAGCCGTTGGTTTGAAAGGACGAGTATAATACGGCCAAAAATACTATAAGAGAGGGAAGATAGTCAGGCGGGTAAAGAAAAGACGACATGGAGACATGATCACGAAAGATACTTAACCACAGAAAAAATAAAGAAAAGATCCAAGAGGTGTCAACTCGCCTCAGTTGGAAAGAGCAGAGGCCAATGGTGCAAGTCCAAACTTTTCCCCAGGGAAGCATCCCATCCCATCCCATCTTATCTCATCCCCACCACCACCACACTAAAAGCGTGCATGGAAGTCTAATAAAAAAGGATGCTTTTTGGGGATGGCTGGTCCTCTTTTAATGCAATTCGAACCACTCCATACAGATATTTAAGATTCTACCATTAGGTTGAATTCGGCACTTCCTTTTAGTCCAATCTACTGTCCACCCGTTGCGCCACTCCTATAAAAGCAACGTTACATTATGGTTGAGTTTTCAGTGTGGCAGTCGCTGAAAATATTTGGGAGGTAAACTAATATCTTGCTTTGTACTACAATTAGTAATAGTACTAGTTGCAGTACACGCACCATCCGTTGAATTCGAGCGCAAATTTTTGTATATATTTGGGCTGTGGAGATGACAATTAAGCATCGAAGATAATGAAAAGTAGCCTGTAATTTTATTTCTGCAAAGTTGCAAAACTTTCCGTGGCTACCCGAAGCGCCAAGGTGAGATCTTTAGCTCCTTATGACAAAATATTCTACTTTCCCTTGGCGTTCGATGCAGAAAAGTAAAGTCTTTCTTTTTGTGGGGCAAATTAAACTTCACTTGTTTTTTTCCTGAGAATCTACATGCATAAAGTTGAGATTTTTGATCGACTTAATTAGTAATTAAAGATTTTCGTTGATGATTAGGACATGGCGGAGGCGAGAGAGACGGAAGAGATCGAGAAAGGTGAGGAATTGGAAGCGGCCCCGGAAACAGGAGCCGCAGAGTGGAAGCGAGTCCCGCCATGGCAGAAGCAAATAACCGTGCGCGGTCTTTTGGCGAGCGCCTGTATCGGGGCAATGTACAGTGTGATCGTCATGAAGCTTAACCTCACAACGGGGCTCGTGCCGACGCTCAACGTCTCGGCGGCGCTTCTCGCCTTCGTCATCCTCCGGTCGTGGACCAAGCTGCTGGGCAAAGTCGGCGTCCTCACCACACCCTTCACGCGCCAGGAGAACACCGTGGTGCAGACCTGCGCCGTCGCTTGTTATAGCATTGCCGTCGGAGGTAGAAAAGAGGCGTTTTTATTTTTTTTAAAATAAAAATTGTTTCCTCTATCGTCGAATGTTCAATTTGATGGTGGAGTTGTTGGCGTAGGTGGATTTGGATCGTATCTGTTGGGTTTGAACAAGAAGACCTACGAGCAAGCAGGTGTGGATACAGAGGGCAATGTTCCAGGGAGCTACAAAGAGCCTGGGATCGGTTGGATGACCGGGTTTCTTGTCACTGTTAGCTTCGTTGGATTGCTTGCCTTGGTTCCTCTCAGAAAGGTTAACACCACTCCTACCTCTTTTGTTCACTCTTATCCTTTCAATAAATTAAACTGACAAATTGACATATTTGAGGAACACTAGCAGAAAATTCTGTCTAACAGAAAGTAATAAAATAGGGAGTCACTGATTCTGCTAAATGTTTTGCCGCTAAAGTAGAATTTCCCTGTTTAATACAACCACATATATTCTGAAAATTTTCTTTAGGGAGAATACATTCTGGTGATCGCGATGACGTCGCATCCACACGTCGGCTCAAGTAACTAGAATCGGAATATTTAAGTGAAAATCATGAGGTCAGGAAAATCTGGAAGGCAGACAATAAATTCTATTGGCATAGCTTTACTTTAGGCGACTGTACATTAATCCAATAATTGGCCACCACATTTATCAGCCACGATAATGGTTCTTATTCAGTTTTTATTTTGGCTTTCCTTTTTGAGATAATACTCATTATCGATCTGAACATTTTAAATAATTCAGATCATGATCATTGACTACAAGCTTACTTATCCAAGTGGAACAGCGACTGCCGTCCTCATCAATGGCTTCCACACGCCTCAAGGAGACGAGTTGGCCAAGTGTGTGCAATTATTCGTTTGCAGCTCAATTAGCCAGTCATAATTCAACTTGTTTTTATTATTATTATTATTATTATGTTTCTTTTTTGCTATATATTTTATTCATTTATCTCATTTCTCGACAGGAAACAAGTTCGTGGATTTGCGAAATATTTCACACTGAGCTTCTTGTGGAGCTTCTTCCAATGGTTCTACTCGGGAGGTGATGGTTGTGGATTCTCACAGTTCCCTACCTTCGGCCTCAAAGCCTGGAAACAAACGTAGAAATACGCAATAATCTCTCGACTCCTTAACTAATTTACAGAGTACCACACCTAATTTGAAATCCTAGCTAATTAATCATTCATTTATAATCGCGGGCAGGTTTTTCTTCGATTTTAGCCTGACATACGTGGGAGCTGGCATGATATGTTCCCATATTGTGAACCTTTCCCTCATGCTCGGAGCAGTACTGTCGTGGGGAATAATGTGGCCACTGATAAGTGAACTCAGAGGCGACTGGTTCTCTGCTAGCATACCGCAGAGTAGCATGAGAAGCTTGCAAGGTTACAAGGTACATGTGCTTGTCGAATTCATTTCCTCGCCCTCTCAATCACTACCCTTGGCCAATCTTGTTTGTTGTTTACTGAATTTAATTAGGTCTTCATCTCCATCGCCCTTATCCTTGGAGACGGGCTCTATAATTTCCTGAAGATTTTAGCTTTCACTGCAAGAAGCGTGCATGCCAGAGCATCGCTCAGGATCAAGCAAGGTACGAAATTCTATCGACCAAAGACTAGCTAGTCTACATATATTAATTATGGAATTAATGTCCGATGACAGATCAGGAGAACATGGTGATGGACGATCTTCAGCGCAACGAGGTGTTCAACAGAGAGACCATTCCTGTGTGGTTGGCCTACACCGGCTACGCGATCTTCGCCCTGGTCTCTGCCGTGGCGATCCCCATGATGTTCCGAGAGGTGAGGTGGTATTACGTGGTCATCGCCTACATACTCGCGCCCGCGCTCGGCTTCTGCAACGCCTACGGCGCCGGCCTCACCGACATGAACATGGCCTACAACTACGGCAAGGTCTCCCTCTTCATCCTGGCAGCGTGGGCTGGGAAGGACACGGGCGTGGTGGCCGGTCTTGTGGGCTGCGGCCTCATAAAGTCCGTCGTCTCCATCTCCGCTGATCTAATGCACGACTTCAAGACCGGGCATCTGACCATGACCTCGCCGCGGTCGATGCTGGTGAGCCAGGCCATAGGAACCGCCATGGGCTGCATCATCGCCCCCCTGACTTTCTTCCTCTTCTATAAGGCCTTCGACGTGGGGAATCCGGAGGGCAGTTGGAAGGCCCCGTACGCTTTGATCTACCGAAACATGGCGATTTTGGGAGTGGAGGGCTTCTCGGCGTTGCCTCGCCACTGCTTGCAGCTTTGTTATGGTTTCTTCGGCTTCGCAGTCGCAGCGAACGTGATCAGAGATGTGTTTCCCGGCAAGTACGGGCGGTGGGTTCCCTTGCCGATGGCCATGGCGGTGCCGTTCCTGGTGGGAGCCAACTTCGCCGTCGACATGTGTGTAGGCAGCTTGATAGTCGTCGCTTGCCATAAGATTGACGGGAAGAAGGCGGCTTTGATGGTGCCTGCGGTTGCGTCTGGCCTAATCTGCGGGGATGGATTGTGGATTCTTCCCTCCTCATTTCTCGCTCTCGCCAAAGTCAAACCTCCTATTTGCATGAACTTTTCAGCTGCTTAACTACCAGTACCGGTACATGTACAGATATTTGAGCAAGCCAACCATGTCCATCGGAGGAAATTGATACTGTGGCGGCCGGTCTTTCAAAATAATATAATTGTTGGGCAGCGCGAGTGCAAGGATATATAATTTACAAAAGGTAGTCAGAAATTTCGAAATAGGCAATAATTATAAACACGAGCTGATAAAAGATCAGAGTCGTTGAGCTTTCCATTCAGGGGAGGACTTGAGAGCCTGTGAAAGTATTGCTTAAATAGCATGATGCACAGAGTTTTTAAGTTATAGGTGCTCCACCACCACCAGCGGGTATTATTATTGTTATTACTATTTTTATATATAATTAAGGTATTCAAGTCTTATTATTATAAGACTAATTTTAAGATGATTTCTCCAATTTCATAGAAGTTTTTTTTGTTAATCATCTAGATAAATTGAGAACTACATATGAATTTTAACTGACGATCTAATGTTATATTTTTCAAATTCTCCAGATGTAATATATCTTGGATGAAATTTAAACTTTTATTATCTAAGGAGTCTATTCCACTTCTTATCTTCATAGTAAAAGTGATTACGCTTACTCTAGACTAAAAGTAAGTGGGGTTGGAGCCCATCTTAGCCCAAGGGTGATTTCGCCTCTCATCCCATTGCCCACCTTGTATCATACCATCATAGTCTAGAGGTCACAATCGAACTAGGGGTGCTCTGGTTATGACATTGTATCCTTTGATTGAGGTGCCAGGTTCAAGCACCCTCCTGCGCAGATTCTTATCAATTAAGTGGTATCGTTCACCCAAAAATCCCTTCGGGAGTTTCTGATAAGGGACCGTTTCGGCGGTGGTGTTTGTTGGGACCGAAAAGTAGCTAGAGGGGGGGTGAATAGCTCGTCGCTCGCTAGGTGCTCGTCGTTGCTTGTTTCTTCAAAGATGTGCAGCGGAAATACAAGAAACAAACCACACAACGCTAACAAGGTTAGTTTACTTGGTATCCACCTCACAAGAGGTGACTAGTCCAAGGATCCACACCTACTCACGCACCCTCCACTAATAAAACCCTCCTTTTCGGTAACTACCGAAGGCGGAGAAGTCCTACAAGTTCACACTACAAGAGGAAGGGGAAAGGATACAAAATACAAGCACAAAGCTTACAATAAGTACAAGAAAACTCTAACCCTAGCTTTCTTCCTCTTGCAATAGATCCGCCTCTTGACTTGGAAGAACCTCCAAGAACTTCAAGAACTGGCGTGGAGAGCTCTGTGGAGTCGCCGGTGAAGATCTGAGCTCTGTCGTGGAAGCAATGCCGAAGGAAATGAACGCCTGCGGCTTAAATCGACGCTAACGGTCGAATCCCGATCGATTGGAATGCTCCCAATCGATCGGGGAGGCTTTGGATCGATCCACGGATCGATCCAGAGCGCCTTTGTGCTCTTTGGAATAGCCTGGATCGATCGGTGGATCGATCCAGGGCTTATCACGCATAAACAGCAGCTCCCAATCGATCCACTGATTGATTGGGACCTCTGGATCGATCCACCGATCGATCCAGAGGGGTTCTGTTCGCGGGGACTCACCGGATCGATCGGCCGATCGATCCAGATCTTTTGGATCGATCCACTGATCGATCCAGATCTGCTGGATCGATCCACTGATCGATCCAGATCTGCTGAATCAATCGGCTGATCAATCCAAATCTGTTGAATCAATCGGCTGATCAATCCAGATCTTGGTTTTTGCCCAAAACCAAGTCCAAAGCCCCCTAAACCAACATCCAGTCAACCATGACTTGTTGGTACATAAAACCTAACATCCGGTCACCCTTGACCATCTAGGATTCTCTCACCAAGTGTCCGGTCAATCCCTTTGACCCACTTGGACTTTTCTCCTCTTGCCAAGCATCCGGTCAATCCGTTCGACCTACTTGGACTTTTCTTCCTCGTGCCAAGTATCCGGTCAATCCCTTTGACCTACTTGGACTTTCACCAGATGTCTGGTCAACCTTGACTCATCTGGATTTCCCCGTGTCTGGCTTCACTCACCAGGACTTCCCTTCTGCCTAGCTTCACTCACTAGGACTTCTCTTCTGCCTGGCTTCACTCACCAGGTCTTTCACCTAGCTTCACTCACTAGGATTTTCACCTGGCTTCACTCACCAGGATTTTCCTTTGCCTGACTTCACTCACCAGGACTTTCACCTAGCTTCACTCACTAGGATTTCCTCACTGCCTAGCTTCACTCACTAGGTCTTTCACCTGGCTTCACTCACCAGGATTTTCCTTCTGCCTAACATCCTAGTTAGGACTTCTCAGTCAAGTATCCGGTCATCCTTTACCTATTTGACTCTTCTTCAATCAACCTTGTATTGTCAAACATCAAAACCCAAACCAAGACTCAAGCTTGGTCAACCTTGACCTGAGGGATGTTGCACCAACAGTGTTGATAACTATAAAAAATTTACCCATACAGTTTCGACCCCGCGGGTCATCCGAGTTGGTATGTGGCGGGTGTTGCCATAATGAGGTAGCAGGGTCGATCCTTGGGGCAGCTGGGGAATAAATCCCCTATCCCCGTATTACACCCTGTCCGTCACATGCTCGCTCGAATCAGGGTCGGCTCTGAGGCATGTCACCAGGGGCGACGGCCAAGGACCCCCTAATATTTAGGGGCCCCTAAATTTGACATGTACATATAATATATATTATATATAATTAGATTGTTTTAATAAAAATCTAAAAAATATATTTTATTAGATTATTTTAATAAAGGTCTAAATATATATATTGTTGAATTGTTTTAATAAAGGTAAAAAAATCTATTAAAATTTAAGAAAGAAATCTAAAAAAGAAGAGAACGAAAAAAAGAAGGTAAACGATTTTTTTCTCTTTCTAAAATTTTATTTCTGGTACATTAATTTATTTACATAAGTCATAAGACTTTAAGGAATAAAGTATGAATCCTGAACGTTAATTTCCTCCCGTTTCTCCTTTGAATCTCTTCTAATTAAATTAGAAAAGTTTATTCTCCAATTAAAATTTTAGTTTTATCAATATCATCATTCATCAATGTATAAACTTTACCAACTTATCTATATTTTTTCTTATCATTAATATTCAATATTGATTTTTAATATTATATTGGAGTTAATATTTTATGATTTTTTTTTACAGATTTAAAAGAGTTTAAATGAATTATCCCAATATTAATCATCATAGAATAGATTATATTGATTGCTTTAAGCACAAACTAGGCTTTATTATCTTTTAACTATTATTTTCATTGCTTGTGTTTGTTTCATTGTTAGTTTTGTTGCTGGTTTTGTATGTTTTATTTTTACATTTAAAATTTGTAGTACAAATATATTTTCAAAAAAATATCAATCTCGGAGTATTAAAAGAAACAAAAGAAAAAGAGTAGAACAAATTATTAAAACTCACAAAGGTGTTCTTCGTAAATTTTTTAAAGCTAACTTTTCAATTGAAGATTCGGTCGATGAATTACAATAAGAAAGTCAAGAAAAATTAAATGATCATGCAACAAATAAATAGCAATCAAGTAATCAAGAAAAACTAAATAATCATGCAATCGATGAGTAAGAAAAATTGAGAGAAAATGATCATAATCATGCAACGAATGAGCAGAAAGAATTGAGAGAAAATGATGATCATGATTTGAATGCAAATGGCTTGACAATTTTATGTATTGAAAATGAGTTGTTAGAAAAACTTGATTTTGAAAATCTTATTGATAATTTTACTTCTCAAAATGCTAGAAGATATAGATTTTTTCAATAATTATTTTATACTTATTTTTTTTTGTATTTGTAGGTATTATACTTTTTGGAGAAACTTAGCAAACATATTTATATAGCGTTGCACTTTTTGAAGAATCTTGAGAAATATATTTTATATGGGGTTTACCATATTTTAAATTAAATATATTAATTTTCAAGTTTTTCTATTAAATTATATTCAAATTTTAGGTTAGTATTTTTTTTATAGAGGTTTCTTTTCTCTTTTCGCCCAAGGGCCCCCAAAAGTCAAGGCTGACCCTGGCTCGGATGCTACGATTTGCCTCCCTCGTGATGGTCTTGGGGTCGGGGGCGCTGGGGGCGAGAGTTTCGCTTTTTGCCACAATCATAGTCTAGAGGTCAATTGGAAAAGTATCATTAGAGTAAAAGATGATATCATTTAACCCATAACTAGATACAAACAAATAAATCAGGGGGATATTTTACACTAATACAACGGTCTTTTACATGATAAAAATCAAACACTCAATAAGATATTTTATATCGGTTAGAAATTGACCTTAAAATCTATTGAAAATTAATATTTTCTAATGGCCCATGATAAATTTTCTGACACGCCAATCTCAAATCTAAATAAATAAGAGTTGTATATTAGATTGTCAATTAATATTAAACAACGATAAATACTGTATAAGGAATAAATATTTTACAAGGTCCGACTACACAAGACCACTCATATCCTAAATTAAATTAAATGAGAACAAACATTATAAAAATACTAATTATCTTAAATTTCAAACATAGAATATGAAAATATTCATGAAAAAATAATGAAGATATTAGGTATGATAATTAGAAAAAAAAAATTATATTTACAATAGACAAAATGTATAAAGAAAATAATAGAGAACTTAGATTTTAAGTTATGATATACGAAACAAAGTAAAATAAGAAATGAAATATGTATTGTTGTACATAGTTCATTAAAAAATAAAGTAATAGGAACAATTATGAAAGGAGTTAAAATTATAGTTCTTAAGATAGTGATAGTAAAAAAATATTAATATAATTACTATATATGTACTACAAATAAGATTAAATGAAGATACCAAATATGTATTTATAGAAGACCTAAATGATGTAATATTAAAAATTTCGTCAAACAAGAAATGTAGGGTGCATGAGAGCTATGAATATTTTATAACAAGAAATGAAGAAAAAAAATTATTAGATTTCGTGATAACATATGAACTTATAATAGCTAATATGCTTTTCAAAAAGATAAAAGAACACCTAATTATTTTTACACTCGCACGACCCCTAGGAGTCCTCAAGCGATCAAATACCACCTTGGCCTAGGAGCCAAGGTCGTAGATGGAGGAGTTCTATGTCCTTCCACCCACAACATTATAAAAAATTTCTTTTATTTGCTGGGTGGATAGATCCTGTGACTCCCCTTCCTTTACCGGTGGCTGATATGCCTGAGCAACCCTACTTGTCATTTCCTCCTATGTAGAAAAAATATACAATTTATATCTTATACACAATTATTAAAGCTAATTAATCATTATTAAAGATTAAATATAAATTGTAAGTTAATAATTCAAATGTTCTTGTAACACCCATAAATTTTCTTTATTTTCACAAGAGCAAAAAGAAGTAGAAGAGGAGAAAAGAAATAAAAATTAATTATATATGGCCTAGGCTAGGATTGAACCCTAGACCTCTTACTTAAAATTGATTTAAGTAGTCATTAAGTGGTGGTAAAGCATCACATGATAAATATGAAACAATTCATTATATGTAAATTTTATGTGAGAGATGCTTCAATTTCCACTTAGTATAAAAGAGAAAGGAAGATATGAAGACCTAACTTTTCATCTCCCTCTTCCTTTCCTCTCTAGATGAATCCCTTCTTTTTCCCCCTTTGGGTTTCGGCCAAGATCAAGAAATTTAGGTCCCAAGCTTCTAAGATCTTCAAGTGGAGGATCTAGGAGGAGAGTGGAGCAACGATTGGTATGCGGGTGAAGGGCGACTCAGAGATTAAGGCATACGAGGGAGGATAATCTTCCCTACACCTTATAATAGTAAGATCTAGCGAAAAGATGTAAGTACCACTCACCTGCAGTATAAGTTGCTTCGCTGATGCATTTCCTAATATCTTTTATACATGATTTAGAAGATACTTGTGGAGATATGCTTTAGACATGTTAAGGAAGAAGCAAGTCATGTTATGTAAGATGTCCTCTAAAGTTTTGGGGATTAAGAGTATGTGTAGGGAATCTTAAATTGTTTCCCATCTAGTTTTGGGACTAAGAAGCATATTCAAGTGTCCTAAAGTGCTTCCCTATAAATGTGAGGGGATTAAGCGCACATAAGGTGTTTGGTTAAATGCCAAGCAAGTGCAAGTACAAGAAATTAATAGTTAAAAAGGAAGTATTTTATTTTAGAAAGACATGTACTGGACACAAGGTCCATGGGTGGGCTCCTAGATCGCTCATAGGCTCCTAAACTGCCTAGTAATACCTTGATAGGTTCGGGATTAGCTACCTCGGATCTTATTAAGGATGCGTGCAAAGTAGTACAATGTCGCGCCCAAGCAAGTTGATTATTATTTTCACTAATTATGTAATAGAAGGTTTTCAAACTTTACGGTTTGTCTTAGTAGAAGTTTCCTAAAGTTGACGACTTGAGAATAAAGTGCAGCATTGATGACCTCTTTGATATGCCAAAATTCCTATTTTCATTACATTACTAGCATGGTTTGAGTTGATGTTTTACATGATCAACCTATTTAAAAAAATGCATGCCATGTATATAATTCGGATTTATGCGTTTTAGTGTGAATTATGGTCAAGTGTAAGTTTGTGCTTTCCACAAGTAGATTTTAAAGCATGTCTACTTTAAATGCATCATTTTGTGAGTAAATGGTATTTACTAAGCATCCGCTTATAGATTTGCATTTCCTTATACTGTAGATAAAGGTAAAGGAAAGCTCGAGTAGGAGGAGGCAGCAGGAGCAGTGTTTGGTATGTGTGCAACGGAACCGTGGAAGAAGATCTTGGGATTTGCTATGTTAAACCTAGGTGCTAATGTATTTTCTTATTTCCGCTCTACCTGAAACACTAGTAAGGGTCGTTAAGATAAATTTATAGTTTGATAGTAAATTTGTGTGTCAAAGACTCCTCCTCAAGTAATGGGAAAAAATGGTAGGCCAAGGATGATCACAAAGGGGAGGAAAATATCTTTTTGGAGCTCGGTGTGACCTCCGCACGACCCGTGCCACTGTCGTGTGGAATCACACGGCCTCCTGCTTCCTGCACTCGGCCAAGGTGACACGGGCGTGTGGATTCACACGGTCGTGCCCCTCTTCCTCTCAGCCAAAGTGACACGGTCGTGTGAAGTCACACGGTCGTGCACTCCTTCCTCTCGGCCAAAGTGACATGGTCGTGTGGATTCACACGGTCGTGCACTTCTTCACCTTGGCCAAGGTGACGCGGCCGTGTGGATTCACACGGTCGTGCCCTTCTTCTCCTTAGCCAAGGCGACACGGCCGTGTGGGTTCACACGGTCGTGTACCTCCCTCTCTCGGCCAAGGGGACACGACCGTGTGGATTCACACGGTCGTGCGGCTTTGCTTGGCTCTAGGTCGTGTCATATTCAGTCGAATAAATTAGAGTAGACCTATGGGCTGAGCAGTACATAATGTGTAAGAATGTCAAAAAAATCAAGATGTACAGATAAGGGTAACGTCTGTACCCTATGTGGTAAGGGTAGAAGGTCGTGCGTTACAGTTTTTGGATCGAAGATCAACATATGTGTCATCCTTTCTCTGGTGAGTCTTGAGAAAGATCTCCAGGCAAGTGGGTTGTCTTTCTAAAGAACGCTCCTGCATGCACAAATAAGTTTGACTAAAATTATAAAAGTTTATTAATAAATAAAAATTTGATTTATGTAACTTTAAATTAAAATCACCAGATCCATAGCGTGATCAACAATGGATCGAGATCCTGATGTACGTCGAGCAGATCCGGTACTCGGGCCACTGGCTCTGTATTCCTATTCACTTGAGCTTTTAGAGCCTTTGTCTGCCATCTTTCTGCAAACCAAGTGGTCGTCCATGCACCCCAGATCTCATCAGATACATAAGTTGGTCGTGTGCCATCCTTTCTCACATAATATAATAGGTCTTTGTACAACTTGGCACAATAAATATTCCAAGTTGCTGTAAATTCTGCCTTGTGCCCATCCTCCCACGTATATTTTTTCTACAATTAAAAATTAAAATTTTAGTATATTAAAGGGTAAATATATTGTACATAGTCAATTTACTTACGACAAATTCTTGATAATAAAAATCCTTAGTTTCAGCATCTACATGTCTCCATGTAGTATCAGATATACAGACTCTTTCCTTAAATTTTCATATAATATATGTCAATACTCGATGGTCGTCAGGAGTAAACCTACATATAAACAATATTAAGACATAAGATATATGTTATAAATAAAGAACTTGAATTACTAATAATAAAAAATACTTACGATTCTCCAACAACCCTAAGGACGGTGGATCCACGGAATGGTGCTGGAAGATCTGCCATGATGCCTGATATCTACAAAAAAATATTACAGCACATCATAATAAAATTTAATAACATGATAAATAAGCAACAAAATATGATTGAAACATAACTTACTAGATGAACAATAATGCTAAAATTTAATCAATGCTAGACTCTGTAGTATTTCTACTCAACAACAACAGTTTGTAAGTCGTCGTCGCTAGACTTTGTTAGTTCAGCAAAATCCTCACTGCTGGATATCTCTCCATCATCTATCTCCTCGTTAGTGGCATTACCATCTACAAGTAATTGTGATGTAGATTGGAGTTGTGAATCAACTGAATGTCTCTCTATTTCGTAATTCTGAAATGCATCATGGTTTTGAGCAGTAATGGTGTTCGACATTTCTATGGTCGAACGAGGCTTCATTCAACAAACAGACAACCATTCACTAGCTCTTCTTCTCTTCGTAGGATATTCAAGATAAAAAACTTGACCCGCTTTTATTGTAAAAATGAAAGGTTTAAACTTATTGAACCTTCTGTTTGCATTAACCTCAACTAAATTATAATTTGGATGTATTCAGATACCTGTTCTTGGGGTCGAATCATATCATGAACATTTGAACAACACACACCTTTTTATCTGTAATGCAAGATCTCCAACCTGTATAATTTCCTCAAGTCTACCATAATAATCAAACTCAGTGTTATTGGTGTCGATAGATCCTTTAACGCAAACACTAGAATTAAAAGTTAATCTCTGTGAATCTCGTTATGTCACATGGAATTGAGACCATTAACATAGTAACCCAAATATACCATTATTCAATATGGTAAAATTCAATATTCTATCATCTTGCACATTTGATATTCTGCGGTCTTTCACCTATCAAAATAATTATGAGAAAAATTAGGACCGAACTTAATTTAATAAAGAATTATGAAAATTTCTCTAACTTACATATATTTGAAACCATAATGCAAATTTGATCTCTAACTTTTCAGCAACCTCACTTGCATTCATTGATGGATTTTATAGATATAATTGTTGTTCATACAAGCTTTAAAAGAAGGTAATTATAAGAAAATTAGGATATCAAGCAAATAAGTACAACGAAATTAAAGCTTGATTAGAGAAGTTAACTTACTTTATTTATAGTTTGACCTCATCACAGTTTAAGAGTATGCATGTTCTTGCAGCATGATATTCTTGTTGAATTAACCATCTAGAAACAGATTCACCCATTGGTTTACCAGAAAATTTGAAAATAGAAAGCATCAATGGGTCTATATTCTGAGTATCATCAGAATTTCTAGGGCATTTACGATGTCTGGTTTTAACATTATCAGCAAAATAATAAGAGCAGAAAGAAGATGCTTCCTCAACCAGATAAGCATTACATATTGACCCTTCAACTCTTGCTTTATTACGAACATTATTTTTTAAATTTTCAAAAACCTTTCAAATGGATACATCCCATCTGTAATGCATAGGACTAGCTATTCGTGCCTCATATGGTA
Organism: Zingiber officinale; assembly: GCF_018446385.1. Taxonomy (NCBI): domain Eukaryota; kingdom Viridiplantae; phylum Streptophyta; class Magnoliopsida; order Zingiberales; family Zingiberaceae; genus Zingiber; species Zingiber officinale. Next base: position 109,290,241 of record NC_055995.1, on the reverse strand, counting down.
AATGTACCGGTAGATGTTCCATTGAATCAAAAAAACTAGATGGAAATATGCGCTCTAGCTTACAAAGTATGAGAGGAATGTCATTTTCTAGCTGAAGCATATCAACCGTCATAATACACCTCACTGTCAAATCTTTGAAAAAAAGACTCAACTCTGTAAGTGCTTGCCAAATATTATTGGAAAGGAAATCATGAAAAGCTATTGGAATAAGTCTTTGCATGAACACATGACAGTCATGACTTTTCATTCCAAACATCTTTAATTTGTTCATGTCAACGCATCGAGCCATATTCGAAGCATATCCATCTGGGAATTTGATTTCTTTTAACCAACTACATAAAACTTGTTTACCATCTTTGTCCAATGTATAACAAGTTTTTGGAAATTTATTGGTTGTTTCATTCTGATGCAACTCTAGTCTGTTGACTAGTTCCTTTAGTTCCTCACGTGATTTTGCAGTGTCCTTAGTTCTTCCAGATACATTCATCACAGTGTTGAAGATATTATCAAAGAAATTTTCTCAACATGCATCATATCTATATTATGTCGAATGAGTAGATACTTCCAATAAGGCAGCTCCTAGAATATGCTCCTTTTCTTTCAATCATACTTGCACATCCTAACAAGATATTTATTTATCTCATCAGAATTAGGCTGAGATACTGGGATAAATCCATAACTATTTATTTGTTCTAAGGCTGTAAATGAATCAAATGTTCGTGAACAAGCTTGGTGTTCGGCTTGGTAAGAGCTTGTTTATATTCGTTCAATATACATAAGATTAATTAAACAAACAAGCTTGAACAGCTCGTTAAGCTAAATAAACAAGCTTGAACACATATGTGTTCATCTTGTTAATGTTCGTGAACAACGTTCGTGAACAATGTTCACGAACCATATTCATTAATAAAATTATTTTCAATATGCTAGATAAATAATAAAATAAAATAAATAAATTTAAATTATCAAGCTCAATAATCAATCAAATAACTAAAAGTTTCAAACAATCAAACAATCTTGAATTGAGAGCTTGATAACATCTAAACGAACCAAGCTCAAACCAAGCTCAAGCCAAGCTTGAATTGAGAGCTTGATAACATCTAAACGAACCAAGCTCAAGCCAAACTTCAAACAAGCTCAAGCTCATAAAAATAAACCAAGCCAAGCTTGAACACTCATTTCAAAAGCTTGGTTCATTTTAAGCTCGGCTCGGCTCATTTACCGCCCTAATTTGTTCAATGATTTCTTCGCCTGAAGCATGGACTGTTGGGGGAGGTTTTCTGACTACAATATTCTTTAGAAATTTTTTCTTATTCCGCCTAAAAGGGTGATCCAGTGGTAAAAATTTACGATGATTATCAAAGCAAGATACCTTCCCATTGCAAGGTAATGAAAATGCATCGGACTTTGTCATGCAATGTGGCATGCTAATTTACAAATAGTGCTCTATCCTGATAATATTGATCAGTATGCTGGAAAATCACTGATCGTCCATAATAAGGCAGCATGTAATGTAAAATTAGTTTTATTTGCAACATCATAAGTCACCGAACCTACATTCCATAATTCATTCAGCTCGGCAATTAAAGGTTGCAAAAAAAAATCTATCTTATCTTTGGGATTGGTTGGACCATAAATAAGCACCGTAAGAAACATAAATTCATCTTTCATGCACATCCATGGGGTAAGTTGTACGGTGTTAATATAACTGGATAAGATGAATATTATTGTCCCGACTGACCAAATGATAGAAATACATCTGCAGAAAGTCCTAATCTCACATTACGTGGTTTCATTGCAAAGGAGGGAAACACAATATCAAGATGTTTCCATGCAGGAGAATCACAAGGATGACACATTATACTACCTTCGTGCTCATGCTCATGCTCATTGATCTGACGATAAGAACAGGGACCCCCCTGAGGGAAGTCAACGCCACGTGGAAGTCAAAGGGCCGAACGGCCGACCGGAGAAGAGGAGATCGGTCGGCCAAACGGGGTCCCATCGGAGTCAAAGGCACCCGGCGAGGAGTCAGGGTTCCGACGCTCGTTGAACAGGATCGTATGGCCGAGCGGGTGGCCCACTCGGCCGAAGGCATAAGGTAGCAATACTGCGATCAGTCTCCACAGAGCACACTACCGGGAATATCCTAAGTGGACCAGCACGTATGACCGGCCGGACACAAGGGGGCTGCCGACCGGCCGGACACTCGGCATGTAGTAAGAAGAGAACAAGATAAGGAAACATCCTCTGACAGCGGGCATGTTCGAGGAGCAGGCCATACGCAGGATCTTATGACAGGGGTCCGCTATCCCATCAAAGGCGTGCTCGGACTGTAGCAGTAAGGGGTCAGGTAAGCTTTTCTGACAAGCCCATATTGAGGTATTGGCTGAGGACACGTATTCGTCTCGATATGTGTGCATGAGTCCCTTTCCAGCCCTATATAAAGGGCCTCACCCTTCACCGAAGGTACGCGTGCTACGATTTTTGGAGCCACTTCTTTGTTGTCTGCTTGCCTGACTTGAGCGTCGGAGGGTCGTCGTCGGGAACCCCCTCCCGGCCCGACTTCTTTGCAGATTCGCCGGAGCGTCGTACGACCGGTCGGAGATCTACGTCAGCAACCAGGAGAGCGCCACGTGCCCAGCGTCCGTTGATTCAGCGATTCGGACAGGATCAATTTGGCGCCGTCTGTGGGAACGCACCTGCATCCGACCGGAAGCAATGGACGAAGCTAGACGACCGCACACCATGATGCTCTCCCAGGAGGGGCCCGACGCTCTAATCGAGGCAAGAGCAGCTAAGCTCGTGGAGCAACAGAGACAGAAGGCGCAAGCCGAGCATTCCGAGCAATAAGCGACGTCAACGTCAAGAGGTCGAGCGGCATCAGAGTTCCGACCGGAGAATATCTCAACATGGGGCCGAGATAAAGATCCGGTCGGCATTCAAGGGGAAAGAGGATGGCCGAGCGAACCACCTCCAGCAGTACCGAGCTGGGTGAAAGGTACGCCGATGTAATTCATTTTATGTATGTCTTGGTCGCCTGTGTCCTTTTAATGCAGGAGGCAAAGTGATAAAACGCATTTTGGAATTATTGGCCGAACGACCGACTACACGAAGACCACGTGCCGCTCGGAACGTGTTGAAATTAGCCTTGAAGGCCGTCAAGCTCCGATGTTAAAAATCGAGAGACGAGCCGGCGTCTATAAACCCTCCGAGCGGAAGACCGTCGAGCTCCGACGTTTAAAATCGAGAGATGAGCCGGCGTCTATAAATCCTCCGAGCGGAAGACCGTCGAGCTCCGACGTTAAAAATCGAGAGACGAGCCGGCGTCTATAAATCCTCCGAGCGGAAGACCGTCGAGCTCCGACGTTAAAAATCGAGAGACGAGCCGGCGTCTATAAACCCTCCGAGCGGAAGACCGTCGAGCTCCGACGTTAAAAATCGAGAGACGAGCCGGCGTCTATAAACCCTCCGAGCGGAAGACCGTCGAGCTCCGACGAGCCGGCGTCTATAAACCCTCCGAGTGGAAGACCGTCGAGCTCCGACGTTAAAAATCGAGAGATGAGCCGACGTCTATAAACCCTCCGAGCGGAAGCCCGTCGAGCTCCGACGTTAAAAATCGAGAGACGAGCCGGCGTCTATAAACCCTCCGAGCGGAAGACCGTCGAGCTCTGACGTTAAAAATCAGGTCACGTTGACTAAGATAGTAAAGTCGACTGAGGGATCATTTTGCCGAGCGGCCAAGTAACCAAAGGTACTTGGCGAATAGCTTGCGAAAAATTCCATTTGCGAAAAATTATACCTTCATCCGAGCAGACTATCCACGCGAAATACTTCATAAAAACCCCTTGCGAATACGAGAAAGGTGGGATGAAAGGGAGAACTACGAGGAGAAGCAGGCGAATATAAACGGTAGTTAGCGAGCCGAGTGGACAACACGCATATGGATTAGCAAAGGGAAAGACATTAGCATTATAGAAACTAAGCCCGAGCGGCCCAATTACAAAAAAGGTATTCTTCGCTCGAGCAGCCTAATTACATCTAAATTTCTTATTCAAGATAATCGTACAGATCCTTAGGGATATTGTCAAGAAGAGCCACTTGATCTGCGGCCGGAATGGCGGCGGACTCGGGAAGTTGCCCCTTGGACTTCAAATATGACATTGTTGCGGTCATAGCAAGGTCAAACGTCGTATACATCCGCTCGTAGACCTTCTTCGAAAATTCGGCCGAACGGATGTATTTCTGTTGTAGGGAAGCGACTCGGCTTGGTTCGGCCTCCTGGTATTCTTTAAAGGCCGCTTGGGAAGCATCGACGGCTGCCTTGTGCTCTTGTAAAGCCGCCTCGAGCTTTGCCACCTCGTCCGCTCTGGAGACCTTTTCTTTGGCCGCTTGGTCCATGAGCTCCTTCACCCTCTGCTCTAGGCCCCGAGCCTCCACATTCTTTTTCTCCAGGTCGGAGATAGCCGTGTTCTTCCGCTCGGTCGCCAAGTTTATCTTGTGATCCAGAGATTTTTTCACTCGCTCGAGCTCGGCCAGATTGTGAGCCTGGTTGGCTATTTTCTTCTGCTCGGCCGCCAGCAAAGCTTGAGCCCTCTTCAGCTCCTTCTGCAACTCGGCATACGAGGGGCCTTGAGAGCCGGACGGACCGCTTACAGCCCTCAGTTGTCTCAATTCCTCGTCCTCCATCGCCAGGCGGTTGGAGACAGCTATCTCCTCTACCCATCTCTGACGAAAAAGAATATAAGTTGTTAGTGGCCGATCGAAAAGAATGCATACAAAACTTTGGGAGGAAAACAAACTTACCTCCCGTGGCCTCTTGCATATGGCTGTTAGCCAAATTGTGGAGGGGGATCATCGTGACGCGCGCCCGAGCGTCGGTCCACATCTCAGCTAGGGGCCCCTTCAGGATGATTGTGTGCTCGGGCGCGGTGGGGCGATCGGCCTCGGGTAGCAATTCTTCAGTCGGAAGATGAAGTGTAACCCAGACAGTGCGGCCATGACCGGGGGTCGTCCGAGCGGATGAGGGGAGAGGATCAGAGGCCGGTGCCGAGAATTGGGATAAGATGGTTGAACGCTGGACTCGTTGGGGAGCGGGTGGAAGGATGCTAACGGGAATGGCCTCAAGAGGGTCCGCCTGCGCGTCCAGTTGAGACGGGGCCCGATCAGACGAAATAGCCTCGACCTCTGGGGTCTTGCCGCGAGCGCTTGCGGTGGCTCGGGCGGACGGCTGAACCGCTGACGTGGCTGATCGGAGGGGAGTCTCCACTCGGCGCCTCTTTTGTTGGAGAGGCCGCTCTTCTTCCGGAGCGGAGCCTTCCTCCCGAGCGGAAGGCTCTTGGCTAACAGTTGCTCCAGCCGCTGGCTCTAGGAGAGAAGCCTGAGCGGCCGACTCCCCAGCATTTGTCCCGCTCTCTTCTTCATTTGAGTCGACCGCCTGGATGCCGAGCGTCTCCATCTCTCGGGCAGCCGCGGTCTCGAGCGCCGCCGCTTCTTGAGAATGCCAGTCATTACCGACTCCATGATAATATTCGCTGCAAAGGAGAAAGAAGAAAAGCAGTTAGCAATCAAAGCAAATGACCAAGTAAAATTCTTACCGAAGCTGCTCGGGAGGGGGGTTCTGATCGGACTCAGGCCGAATATGTACATGACCCCTTCCGGGAGGAACTTGTTGATGTCAAACCGCAGACCGGCCAACATATTGGCGGCGTGGAGATAATTCGGTTGGGTCTTGAACTTTTTGAGCTCTGGGGTGGGAGGAAGGCCGACCTGTCATTGGGTTCGGAAGGTAGGCCGTTCGGCAAGGCGAATGTAGAAGTAGAATTCCTTCCAATGCTTATTGGAGGAAGGTAGTTTATTGAAGAAGACCAAGCCGGGCCGAGCTTGGAACATGTAGGTGCCCGACTCGGATTGCTTGGGGTAATAGAAGTAATAGAAGACCTCCGGCCGGAGGGGAATGTTATGGAATTTGAAGAGGACGACTACACCACATAAAAGGCGGAAAGTATTGGGGACTATGCTTCCGAGCGGAATGCCGAAAAATTTGCAAACTTCCACAAAGAAGGGATGAATGGGGAGTCACAGACCGACCGTGAACTGGTCGCGGAAAACACAAAACGCTCCGCGCGGCGGTTTGTGTGGCCGAGCGGAGTCTGTGGGTATGATGATTTCAAGGTTGGAGGGGATCTCAAAAGTATTAATCAGAAGGTCGGCGTCGCGCCGCTCGAAGCGCGACTCCATGGTAGTGTACCATGGGCCGAGGGTTTGGTCTTGGGATTGAGAAGATTGGGCCATTGTCCGAGCGGACGAAATCAAAAAAGACGATAAAAGAAGATGGCAATGGAACAGTATCCCAAAGATGGAAACTTGGGAAAGAAATGCAAAGAAAACGCCGGAAACAAAGAGGGAAAGAAAGAGAACCTTGCAACGAAGAGGAGGATCGAAGGAAGAGCACCGGAGATCGCCGAAACCAGAGCAATGAGATCGCCGGAAAGCTGGAACGCGAGAAGTTGGGAGGCACGCAAGAGCAAGAGTGCGGCGAAGGGAGAAAACAGAGCTCTTTATAGGGTGGAGCCCGAGCGGCCTCCACCGTTGGATCCAGGTCGTGAGAATCGGAATACTCATCGCGCCGTTCATTTTGAACCGCCTTGATCCCATCAGAACACCACGCCGCCGCCGTACGATGACGGCAATATCGCCACGTGGCATTCAACCACTGGAACGCATTTAATGAGCGCGTGCTAGACCTTAATGATGGAGATTGGCGGAAAATTCGAAGAGATGCTGAGTAACGGTGGCGTTGATTGACGTTTTGGCTGCCCCTGGTTTCCGAGCGGATGGCAGTTGCAGCACGCCGCTCGGCCCAACTGATGGTCCAGTTAGTCAGACTAATCGCCTCCTTCGACTAGACTTGAAGGGGAGGCAAGTGATTCGGCGATAAGAACAGGGACCCCCCCTGAGGGAAGTCAACGTCACGTGGAAGTCAAAGGGCCGAACGACCGACCGGAGAAGAGGAGACCGGTCGGCCAAACGGGGTCCCATCGGAGTCAAAGGCACCCGGCGAGGAGTCAGGGTTCCGACGCTCGTTGAACAAGATCATATGGCCGAGCGGGTGGCCCACTCGGCCGAAGGCATAAGGTAGCAATACTGCGATCAGTCTCCACAGAGCACACTACCGGGAATATCCTAAGTGGACCAGCACGTATGACCGGCCGGACACAAGGGGACTGCCGACCGGCCGGACACTCGGCATGTAGTAAGAAGAGAACAAGATAAGGAAACATCCTCTGACAGCGGGCATGTTCGAGGAGCAGGCCATACGCAGGATCTTATGACAGGGGTCCGCTATCCCATCAAAGGCGTGCTCGGACTGTAGGAGTAAGGGGTCAGGTAAGCTTTTCTGACAAGCCCATATTGAGGTATTGGCTGAGGACACGTATTCGTCTCGATATGTGTGCATGAGTCCCTTTCCAGCCCTATATAAAGGGCCTCACCCTTCACCGAAGGTACGCGTGCTACGATTTTTGGAGCCACTTCTTTGTTGTCTGCTTGCCTGACTTGAGCGTCGGAGGGTCGTCGTCGGGAACCCCCTCCCGGCCCGACTTCTTTGCAGATTCGCCGGAGCGTCGTACGACCGGTCGGAGATCTACGTCAGCAACCAGGAGAGCGCCACGTGCCCAGCGTCCGTTGATTCAGCGATTCGGACAGGATCACTCATGATGCCACATCATGTGGCCAGCTGTAGCTGCAGATGCATACAAACGTTGAAATCTAGTAGTTAACGAAAAATAATACATCACTTTCCAAGCAATATTTTTCCTCTTCTTCCCTGGTATACTAGTACGATGCTTAAAGCAAGGGTGAGTACATATTTTACATTCATTCCAAAATATCATCCAGTTATTTATACAATAATCAATCTTCTCTACAGGCAAACCTAAACCTCTGATCAATTTCTTTGTTTCATAGAAGCTATCAGTCATTATGTTATCAGCAGGGAGAAACTCTAACATCAATTGACAAATATCATCATAACATCTTTCAGAAAAATGATGTTCTGCTTTCATATTCAATAACCTTGCAGTAGCTGATAGTTGAGAATGACCAGAAGGAATGTCTTCCCACACTTCTCTTTCACTAGCCTTTAACATTTCATATAGTTGCTGATATTCAGGGATTGATATTTCATCTATATTCGAATAATCAACTGCATTCATCGCATCTTAAACCATTGATTGCATTGAAATATGAATATTATTTGATGCTTCAGGAGCGGTAACAGTAGTCCCAGAAGATGAACCACCAGAAGACCCAATTGGTTCATATAAATAAGGCTCTTCGTAACAGTACCAATTGTAGTAATTTGGCACAAAACCATTTCTACATATGTGCATTTTTACAGTATCCTCATCACGAAAAACTCTATTTTAACATTTTTTATGATTGCACGGACACCGTAACTCAGCACCATTCATATATTCTGGATGATTTTTAGCAAAGTTCGCAAGCTATTCAACTTCAGCAATAAAATCATCTCTGATAAAATCATTGTCTAATCGATTATACATTCAAGCTTTGTTCATATACATTGTTACCTAATGATATTATAATTTGAAACATTATTAAACTTGTATCACTTTAAATACGCTTAAATAAAGCATTATGTGCATAATTTCACCTCACGATCTTTGTATCATATTACCGAAAATCTCCTCTACACTAAAGCAAATAAATAAAACTAATATACACATTTTGTTGCTTAGGGCATCATTAAATAAAATAATCATACATATATGAAAGTAAAACAAATCTAATATATAGAATAATGAACATGCAGCAAACAATGGCTACAATATGCACTCCTGCGGTAGCCGACATAGACATGAGCAGCCCTTGCGGCTAGCCGAGAGCAGGCCACAAGCAACCCCTGCGGCCAGCCGCGAGCAAGCACTTAAAGCAGGACTTTGCGGGAGCTGCGATCAGGACTCTGCGGGGGTCGCGAGCAGGCCCCCTCGACTAACCACGATTAGGCAGTGAGCAGGTGCCTGCAGCGGCCGACCTCTAACAGTCGGCTGTTGGGATATATACTAAAAGCCTAGCTTTTTGTATGAAATAAGAATCACATTGGTCAAATATCTGTATTTGTGTTAAATGTAGTTGCCCATTTAATTTATATTGTAGATAACATGGTGTGTGGTGCCACACAGAAAATCATATTATCAGTTCCTTATAAATTATAAATAGTAGCTCACAACCAAGATAGAATGGGACAAACCATTGGAGTGGTTGTAGTGTAATTTAGTATTAGTTTATCTTGACTATAAAATTACACTAGTACACTATGTGTGTATTGAGAAGGACCATTTGAGGTAGTTTCTTTTTATACTGACTACATAAAAGAACAAAACCTCTGTTATTATGGTTGTGCGTACTCTTAATTCCGATATAATAACAAGCATATATACTTAGTATATATTTCTTTAATTTATCAATAGGTGAGATTTAGTTCGATAAATCAATAGACCCGATAAGTTGGAAAATAATATTATTTATATGGTGTATTGTTAATTATAGAAGGAAACTGTGTCCTAGTAATCTAGGTTGATGATGTCCCCTTGAGGAGCTCATAAGGATTGTCATGTAAACCCTGCATGTGGGTGTAGTCCGGTATGACAATACAGTTGAGTGGTACTACTCTTGGAGCTAGATATTAATTAAGTGAATTGTCAGTAACTTATTTAATTAATTGACATTCGATATCTTAAACACAGGGAGATTAATGCACTCATAATAAGAAGGAGTCCATAATGTAATTTGGGATTGGTGTGGTAGTTCAATAATAACTCTTTAGTAGTATGAGTTATTATTGATGAACTTGAGTTGGGTGTTCGGGGCGAAAACAGGAAGCTCAAGCTCATCGGAAGACCAAAATTAATTCCTCCTCTCGATCCCTGTTGCAGCCTCTATAAAGCCTTATATCCACCAAGTCCACTTCTTACCCAAGTAATGGGTCGGACACATCCTTGCTTGGAGCAAGGGGCCGGCCAAGTATCAACTTGGAGCCCAAGAGGTGGCCGGCCAAACCATGCTTGGTGTCCAAACATAGGGTCGACCACACCACTAGAACCAAAGGGAGATTTTATTTTGTTAAAAAATTTTCCTTTTGTAGCCATTCATGAAAGGATTTAAAAGAGAAATTTTAATTTTAAAATTTCCTTTTATAGTCATCCTTATGGTTTTAAAAGAGAGTTTTAAATTTTTAAAATCTTTCCTTTTATAGCTATCTACAAAAGATTAAAGAGAGATTTTAATTTTGTTAAAATATTTCCTTATTTGTAGTTATCTATAATGTTTAAAAGAGAGATTTTAATTTTTGATAAAATATTTCTTTTTTGTAACCATGATTTAAAAAGAGAAGTTTAATTAATCTTTCCTTTTTGTAGTTGTCTACATGTTTTAAAAGAGAGAGATTAATTTTAAAACTTTCCTTTATTGCCATGTACAATAGAAAATTTAGAAAAGAGAGATTTTAATTGTGGTTAAAATTTCCTTTTTTAAGGTGAGACCACAGATAAGGAAGTTTTAATTATGTTTAAAACTTTCCTTTTTTGCCATGACCAAGGATTATAAAAGAGAATGAGAGGTTGCCTCATGAGACACACAACCTAAGCCTTGCCTCCTCTCCTCTCTTCCTTGTGGTCGGCCCTCTCCTTTCTTCTTCTTTCTTTGTTTTCTTTCCCATAAGGGTCGGCGGCACCTTTCTTCTTGTCTCCTCTTTTGCTTCCTTAGGGCCGGCGGCATCAAGGATTGGAAAATCCTTGTGGCCGGTTGCTTGGAGAGGAAGAAGAAGAAGGAAATTTTCTATTTTGGCATCCCTTGGTGGTTCGAGAGTCTTGGAGGAAAAGAAGTGGTCTGGGTGGAATTCATCTTGGTAGATCGTCGCCCACACGGCGTCCAAGAGGAGGAGAGGAATACAACAGAAGATCAAGAGGTCTTTGTTTACAAAGAAAGGTATAACTAATTAATGATTTCCGCTTCAAATTAATTAGTTAGTTTTCTTTACATGGATTCTGAAACACCAACACAAGAGGCTAGCGATTTTATGTTTCGATTTCGTGCTATCGATTTTGTATTTTGATTTTGCGTTTCAATCTTGTGTTTTTATTGTGGTCTCTGTAGTTAAACATAGTGTTACTATAAGAAGATAAATATCCAATTTCTTTGAAAGACTTTGTCTAGGAAGTGGTGGATGATCCCATAACCAAGAAGGTCTAGTGTATCGCCATGTTTAACCTGGAAGCCAATATTTGAAATAGATATTTAATTAACTTCTGTAATATGGTTTAACTTAGGAAGATCACATCGGTTAAACTTGGAGTAAAAATGTTAAGTATCGTTTCCAATCCAAGTTTAACTTCTGAAGAGCAACTTGGATTAATAATGTTAAGTATCGTTTACAATCCAAGTTTAACTTCAGTAGAGCATATGGGTAGCTAGGTTAATTTTGTCCTTGTATAAATTTTTGTATAGGGGAAACAGAACGAAATCCAGGTGTAGCAACCAACATCGGCCAGCTGCGACCGACCTCTAGCAGCCGGCCTGTGGTGGCCGACATGCCGCAGACAAGCGCCTGCGGCGGCTGGGCTGCTGCAGCTAGCTACCGCGGCTGGCCTGCTGTGAGTAGATGCCTGCTGCAGCTGGCCTACCGCGAGAAGCTACCGATGGTGACCCGCCAGTCGCGAGCAGGTCGCGGCGGCCGCGTGGGTGTGAAAAGGAAGAGACGAGAGAGGAGCATACCTGAGTCGCTGGTTGCTGATCATGGTGAACGAGAGAGGGCAAAGAGGCTGCTGGACGCGGAGAGGAGATCGTCGAGAGAGGAAAAAACATGGGTCTAACGGAGAGGAAAGGGAGCTCTCGTGCCCTAATTTTAATCTACGTTACCGATGGAATCAATCTTCCATCGATATTTTTCGACGGACACTTAATTCCGTCGGTAACTGCCGACGGAAACTTAATTCCGTCGGTAACGATCGATGGAATTAATTTTCCGTCAGTAACTTTTCTGCCCGCACCCGTTAAATTAAAGTTCGTTAACTTATCCGTTGGCCCTAGGGTGATTTTTCGACTGAATTTAATTCAGTCAGAAATTACCGACTGATTTAAATTACCGACGGAATAATCAATTCCGTCGGTAGTCGCCGACTGAATTAAATTCAGTTGGTAATCTCGTCATTATTTGTAGGAATTTTTGTGATGGAAGGTTCGAGTGTGTGCTACTAGAAATTGTTTTTATTTTTTTACTAACTTGACATATTTGTCTATACTTTCCATGTTTTAATTGTCATAATATTGGTCATTTCATTCATATTTAGTATTGATACATTATATATGTTTTTTCATAATTTAGATATCTAGTTATTTCGATCGAACTAATTCTGAAGATGATCATTCCAATCTCACAGAGTTTTCCACTAGTCAGTAAGTTTATGAATCACATAAACACTACAGCAAGCTACCTACAGTTGAACCCCATGGTGTTTGTTGTACCTGTAAGATCATCCAATGACAAATCAATACTTTACTCATAAAGGTAAACTCACAGGCTTTTTTTCGCCCAAGAGTACTTCTGCCCACAGCTGCCCAACTCACATTATTCCTCTAAATTTAGCACCAGTACATGTCCCAACAAAGGATCAAATCATGACAATTAAGTTACGATAAATTAGAGAAAAATCCCTAATCACAATGTTAACTTTGCATGCAATTCTCATGTCAAAAAAACTTTGTTTCCACTCCCTGCATGCAAAGTATTACTTGTTTCAACTGTCTCATACAAATATTGATACCTAAATTGTCCCTCAGATTTTTTTAGGTACAAAAAGTCCAAAATTGAGTACAAAAAGTCCAAAAACGAGTATAATTCTTCTTAAAGTCAGTACTTTATATTAAAAATTGAGTATATTTTCTATCAAAATTGTACCTCTTATTTTTTAGGTATAAAAAGTCTAAAAATAAGTATAATTCTTGTTAAATTTAGCACTTTACACTATAATCTAGTATTCTATACTAGGATCTAGTATATTTTCTATCGAAATTAACCCTCATATTTTTCGGTACAACAGTCTAAAAATGAGTATAATTCCTATTAAATTTAGCAAATTAAATTTAAATTGAGTATATTTTGAGGTGAAAAAAGAAGCGTACTCAATTTGATAAAAAATATACTAGATTCTAATTTAATATATTGAATTTAAGAGGATTTATACTGATTTTTGGACTTTTGTACCTAAAAATATCATGGGCAATTAGGTAAATATGTTTGACTGGGGAGTGAAAACAAAGATTTTCATGGATGGAAACTGCATGCAAAGATTTATTTATTAATAGGGACTGCATGTAAATTTTCCCATTAAGTTATCTCCATTACATCTTAATCATTGGGTCATGTCCGTAAGGGTGATTATGCTTTTAATTCTTGCTGTATATGATCGTATATTCATGCTACTATATTTTGCATGTTATTTCAAGTTTTGTCATGATATTGATCTCTTGATTTATATTATGAGAAATTAATACATGTATGTCATACATTATTATGTCATTATGACTTATATCTAAATTCTAACCATGTTAATTTTTTTTTATATTCATTTAATGTATGTCATAGTTATTTACATGTGTTAATTTAAATTTCATGTAATTAAGGACAAATGAACTTATTCAACATCTTAGTGTTAGTTGCTACTCGGAATATTATTCTAATTCTCATATACAAAAATTTGTACAAGCATAGAACTATCCTAGCTACCCATGTGCTCTACTGAAGTTAAATTCAGATTGCAAACGATACTTAACATTATTAATCCAAATTGTCCTTCAGAAGTTAAACTTGGATAAAACGATCCTTAACATTTTTACTCCAAGTTTAACCGATGTGATCTTCCTAAGTTAAACCATATTACAGAAGTTATTAAATATCTATTTCAAAAATTGGCTTCCAGGTTAAACATGACGAGACGCTAGACCTTCTTGGGTATGGGATCATCCACCACTTCCTAGACAAAATCTCTCAAAGAAATCGGATATTTAACTTCTTACAGTAAACTAGATTTAACTATAGAGACCTCAATAGAAGCACATTATCGAAACATGAAATCAAAAAATAAAATCGATAACAAAAATGATAACTTAAAACTGATAGCCTCTTGTGTTTGGTTTTTCAAGATCTATACAAAGAACATGAACTAGTTATGATGCGGAAACAAATAACTAGTTATACCTTTCTTTGTAGCTAAAGACCTCTTGATCTTCTGTTGTATTCCTCTCCTCCTCTTGGACGTTGTGTGAGCAATGATCTACCAAGATGGAATCCACTCGAACCACTTCTTTTCCTCCAAGACTCTCGAGCCACCAAGGGATGCCAAAATAGGAAATTACCTTCTCTTCTTCTCCTCCTCCAAGCAACCGAACACAAGCTTTCTTCCTCTCTTTGTTTCGCCGGCCTTAGCAAAGTAAGGATGAAATTGCCTTCAGCCAAAGGTGAGGAAGAGAGGTCCCTTGTATGTCCTCAGATCTAGATGAAGATGAACCTCTCTTGTGCCGCCGACCCTTGATAGATGAGGGGATGGGAGGGCCGGCCACAAGTAAGGATAAGAAGAAAGGGAGCCGACCACTCCAAGGAAAAGAGAGGAGAGAATAGGGTTGTGTATCTCATGAGGCATCATCTCCTTCTCTTTTATAATCCTTGTCAAGGCAAAAAAGGAAAGTTTTAAACATAATTAAAACTTCCTTATTTGTGGCCTTCCATTTTAAAAAAGGAAATTTTAACAACAATTAAAATCTCTCTTTTCTAAATTTCCTATTGTACATGGCAATAAAGGAAAGTTTTAAAATTAATCTCTCTCTTTTAAAATATGTAGCCAACTACAAAAAAAGGAAAGATTAATTAAAACTTCTCCTTTTAAATCATGGTTACAAAAAGAAAAAGTTTTATCAAAAATTAAAATATCTCTTTTAAACATTATAGATAACTACAAATAAGAAAAGATTTTAATAAAATTAAAATATCTCTTTAATCTTTTGTAGATAGCTATAAAAGGAAAGATTTTAAAATTTTAAAACTCTCTTTTAAAACCATGAGGATGGCTATAAAAGAAAATTAAAATCTTTCTTTTAATCATTGTAGATAACTACAAAAAAGAAAGATTTTAACAAAATAAAATCTCTCTTTTAACCATTGTAGATAACTACAAATAAGGAAAGATTTTAACAACATTTTGTTTTAAACAAAACTTCCTTTTTCCTTTACCTATGGCCGACCCCATGCTAGGTCACCAAGCATGGCTTGGCCGACCACTACATGAGCTCCAAAATAATGCTTGGCTGGCCCCCTTGCTCCAAGCAAGGATGTGTCCAGCCTATTACTTGGGTAAGAAGTGGACTTTGTGCATACAAAGCATTATAGAGGCTACAACAGGGACCGAGAGGAGAAATTAGTTTTGGTTTCCCGATGAGCTTGAGCTTCCTGTGTTCGCCCCGAACACTCAACTCAAGTTCATCAATAATAACTCATACCACTAAAGAGTTATTATTGAACTACCGCACCAATCCCAAATAACATTTTGGGCTCCTTCTTATCATGAGTGCATTAATCTCCCCTGTATTTAAGATATCGAATGTCCATTAATTAAATGAGTTACTGACAACTCACTTAATTAATATCTAGCTCCAAGAGTAGTACCACTCAACTTTATTGTCATGTCGGACTAAGCCCACCTGCAGAGTTTACATGACAATCCTTATGAGCTCCTCAAGGGAACATTATCAACCTAGATTACTAGGACACAGTTTCCTTCTATAATCAACAACACACTATATAAATAATATTATTTCACAACTTATCGGGCCTATTGATTTATCGAACTAAATCTCATACATTGATAAATTAAAGAAATAAATACTAAGTATACATGCTTGTTATTATATCGAGATTACGAGCATATACTTCCATAATAACAGAGGTCTTGTTTCTTTATTAAGTCAGTATAAAAAGAGCTAGCTCAAATAGTCCTGCTCAATACACACCTAGTGTGCTAGTGTAATTTTATAGCTAAGATAAACTAATACCAAATTACACTACAACCACTACAATGGTTTGTCCCATTCTATCTTGGTTGTGAGCTACTATTTATAATTTATAAAGAACTGATAACATGATCTTCTGTGTGACACCTCACATCATGTTATCTACAATATAAATTAAATGGATAACCGCATTTAACATAAATGCAGATATTTGACCAATGTGATTTCAAACTAAGTGTTTATATAAAAAGCTAGACTTTTAGTATATATTCTAACACTTAGGTGGATAATCAAATTAGGAATGACTAGATAGATTTGCATGATCACACAACACAAGGACAATTATTTTATATCTCACAAGAATTAATGATCAACTTGTATTGTGTAACGAGACACGTAAATATTCGTGAGATGTTAGATTGATGAGTTGAGTTCAAAATGTTGATATAGTGCATCTAGATTAACTAAGTATCATTGAATCACATAGATATAGTATATACCAATCATAAAAAAAAACAATGCCTATAGAACATGCTTGAAAATTATTTTAAAAAATATTCTTAAAATTAGTTTTGAAAACCTTGGTGTATTGTATTTGCTACTAGAAGTCACTATTGATAGTATTGATATAAAGATAAGATAAAACATTGAACTTTCAACGATTTCCAACTTTATATTAATTTTTAAAAATAATTAGTATTTTCTTCTGAAAATATTTTTATGATAATATTTAACATGAATAATGTCTATATTTATTATTATTATTTTAAAAATTATAAAATTACTTGTGTATTTTTGAATTTTGAACTGTTGCATTATTTAGACTATAGTTGACTAATCTAAAAATATTAGTGACTAACACAATATCATTCAATAATGTCCCATTAAGAGTATCAATTGATTGCTTAGAAACATCAATTGACAGACACTTAGGATTTTAACTAAAATTTATCTTTTCAAATGTCTATGCTTACCCCTAGATAAGCATTCGACGGAGAATTTCTTGATGAAAATCAAAAGGAAGTGTTAAAAAAAAAGAGGATGAGGAATTATGGGTGGGTGGGTGGCCTAAACATTTATGGTTCGATTCCCAATTACGGTGCACTGTAGGATATTTTCCTCCCGTTAGATGACAAACTCAGGATGTAGGGTTACTGAGCTGCCCATTGCGAGTATTTCATATGTACTCTGATCAACTGATAGTTGATGAAAAATTTTAATGAGGTCAGGCTAGATTAATCTGACTTGAGGGGCCAGATACTTGGTGCTAGCTAAAAAAAGGTTAAACTTTTAATCTCACAACATTGTAGTTAGAAATTCCTAAAGGTTTAGGAACTTCAAGATGTAGTAACTAAGGGGGAGGT
Source organism: Zingiber officinale (assembly GCF_018446385.1). Lineage (NCBI taxonomy): Eukaryota > Viridiplantae > Streptophyta > Magnoliopsida > Zingiberales > Zingiberaceae > Zingiber > Zingiber officinale. Next base: position 109,272,794 of record NC_055995.1, on the reverse strand, counting down.
CCCTAGTTCTTATATAAGTAGAAGATTTTCAAGACCAACAAATGAGAAGTATGCTTTAGGGAGGCCCGCCTTATGATATGTGTAATGACCCACAAAGAAAAGATGTATTTCCTTAAGGTGAGAGGGGCATCCTAAATTAAGCAAAGAAGTTAAGAAGAGAAGGTTGGAACAAGGGGGAGGCATCCACCTTGTTGAAGTGTTAAGTTCTAGGGTAAATTTTGAATGAATTGCCATAAAAGGGAGAATGGAAGGTAGAGAATCTCCACTTAGGTGTCACCATGGAATTCAGAGAGCTTTTTTGATATATGCCTAAGAGGAGAATAAAATGTTTAAGTTAAAAAAAAATCTTCATTTTTTTTTGGTATAAAATGTGGAAAGTTGGGCTAATAACATAAACATATTGTCAAATATCAAAAAGAAAAAAAATATTGGTGCAATCTAGTTAAGGTTAACCAAGTTTAAATTAGATTTATTTGATATTTGATAAATATTTTTAATGGTTGAGCGAGAGATCAAATAGTTCAAAGTTCACTAAATACTTGACAAGAAAAAGTCATAGTTGATTGGACACTTATAGTTGACATCCAAGATATTGGTGATGGAAGTCCTAATAGGTAAAGAGTTAGTAAATGTTAGACACATGAAGGAAAGCCCTGGCAAGTCTTGGAAGACCAAATGTCGAGCATATGACAGAAGTATAATTAGGTCATGGATGACTAAATATTGGGCATGTGAGTGGATGTCTTAATAAGGCATGCATGTCTGAATATTAGACATGTGAAGGGAAGTCATGATAGGTCAAGAAGGACTAGATGTTGAGCATGTGAAGGGAAGTTCTGACAAATCATAGAGAATCAAATTTTGGACATGTAACAGAAGTTCAAGTAAGTTTCGGAGGACTAGATGTTTGGTAAGAGATAAAGTTCTGAAAGATTAAGAGCGACATAATGCTAGCAAAGGTTGAAAGTTCTAGAGGCGTGAATTCTATATTATGGAAGTCTTGGCAGATTAAGGGTAACTTAAGACTAGGCAATGGGTAAAGTCCTAGAAATAAGGAGTTTCTGAGTGAGAGAAGTCCTAATAAAATGAGGTTAACTTAATAATAAGCAAAGCTAAAATCCTAATAAATCAAGGTCCACCTATACTAAACAAATGAAAAGGTTCTAAAGTTCTAAAGACAAAATCTCTTAGCATGAGAGAATTTAGTGTAAATGATATTTTCAATAGCGTGAATAATATTTTCAACACTATGGACGATACCAATTGATTGAACATTATAAGTCAACTAAATGAATAATATTTGTCAACTAAATCAACAATATCAGTCAATTAAATAAATAGTAGCAATCAACCAAATGAATAATATTTTTTATATGAATAGTATTTTTCTAAAATTGAATAAAAAGTTATTCAATCGATTAAGGCAACTGATGATTTTTTTTTTACTCAAACAAAAAGTTTAGAAGTTGAGTAAAACAATTAAGGATTGAATAGAAAAATTTTCAATCAACTGATGGAGTTGATTGATGTTTTACTAGAATGAATAAAAGGGTCAAAAATTGATTTAGAAAATTAACTCTATAAAGAATAGTCGATTGATGGTTAATTCATAAGTGATTAATGAAGATCTTGAATACACAGACTTCTCATTTCTATGATATCAATCGTATCATATACAATAGAAAAATGATATGCACAAGGAAAAAAATTCAATGAAAACTTCAAGGATAGACACATAAAATGATGTGACCCACAAAAAATGAAATGGTGGACCATGACTTTATGTGTCTATCCTTGAGATTTTCATTGAATTTTTTTCCTTGTGCATATCATTGCTCTATACAATAATCAATTGATAGTATGCAAACAGTCCAATGTAATGACCCCATTTAACACGAATTCAAGGCCTCTAATGTTTGATTGTAAGTAATCAACTAAAATTATATCCAATCGATGGACTAATATCACCTTTAATTAGACAACGATTAATGACTTAACAGTTATAAATCTAGATGGAAGGTATTTTAAAAAAATAGGTGTGGTCTTTAATAAATTTTAAAGTGTAGTGTGATATTTGAGTATTTTAGAAATTTTAATGCGTCCTTTAATATCTTTTAAAATACATTAAAAAAATAAAAGAAAATACAATTTTAAAAATGTAGTATAAAATAAAATGGCAAGTACATGGGCAAAATAAAATATTCTCGGAAACGAGCAAGAAAATAAAGGCGGAACCGACTCGTATCGAGAAGAGTAGAAAAGGGCAATGGGTATTCTCAGGGTCTTTGCCCTCCCTGCAGCGATTGCAGCGACAGCTATTATTTCTTCTTCTTCTTCTTCTTCTTCCTCCCCGCCGTTTCCCTTTCCAACCAAGTTACCCTGCTCCGTCCCTTCTGCATTAGCGACCCGCTCCCTCCGCTTTGCTGCCCTCAGTATGGATTCTTCAGCCGTCGAGATTAAGACTAACTTCATCCAGGTGAGTTTCTTGCACCATCGCCTGCGGTTCTCGGTCTCCCCGTCTCTTCTCATGCTCTCTTGTGTTATTTGTTCTAATCCTTGGGATTTTGTTTTGCAGAAAGATACGATTTTGCCAGAACTCCTGGTAAGATGCACTTTTGCGCTATTGATTACAGTTATTTTTTGCTCTTCTCTTTTGTACTTTACCATGTATATGATCTTATCTTTTGGGATGCTATTGTTTTTAAAAAATTTTTGTCGAGGACATTCTTGCAAATGGTTTTATTGACAAAAAATTACTAATGCTTGTGTTGCATATATAAAGACTTCATACTTGAATGTTTTCCCTGCGGGAGGTAATTGTTTAGGGTTCATATTCTTTTCTCGTGTTCACATTAATTTACTTTTGGTAAATTTAAATGCTTGTTTCCAAGATTGAGGGCTGCTACAGTTAAGAAGGTAAGATGAAAAAACAAATTAAGATGGAATTTTTTATTTTTAGTAGTGTAAGTTGATCAAACAACATGTGAAAGAAACGCATACTTTCATTTTCTACAGAAGTAAAAGTAAAACCTTAAGATTCCTTTGTTCAGGTAACTAATTTACCATTATCTCTTGTCTAATTGCATCACAGCTAGATTTTTTTCTTATAGTTTGAAAGGTATAGATCAAATTTATTGAGATGCGAACTTTCAGCAAACTTTTTGTTTCACTTTTCTGGTCTAGTTATTCAGACCCGTTTCTTGTAACATGTAGTTTATTTCAAAAACTAAAACCAAAACCATCAACTTTTATCAAATTATTATCACTGCTGCAACAAGAAATTGAGTACTAAATAATTTGCATTTTCTTTTTCAGCTACTTGCAACTTTTAATCAAGTAGAAAAAAGATATCCGTTTGTTAAATCATAAAAACAACACTGAATAAGTTATTTTTTACTCAACTATTTAGTTGATGTGCTCCATTTTCCCAATTGGGTGTAATCTACTTTGTAGTAGATAGGTGATCCTTTATTCGTTTTCCTGTACCATATTCCACGACTTGTTTCAGGTTGCATGGTTTCTCAGATTACACGTCTTCCATATTGTTTTATGTGATTTCAGACAGAGTTCATGGTGGATATGAAATGTGATGCATGTGTTTCAGCAGTGAGGAATAATCTTTTAAAACTTGATGGTAAGGCTCAATGACCCCTTGTCTAAACAATTATGTAGTGAAAATTTCATCTTATTTGTTATCAGGTTTTTGCTAGTTCACTGCTGGTGTGTTTCAGTTAATCACCCATTTTTTGTTTTTCTTTGTCAAACAAGGAATAAAAAATGTTGATGTAGATTTGAGCAATCAAGTAGTAAGGATTCTTGGCTCAGTTTCTGTGAAGTCAATGGAAGACGCTCTTGCTCAGACAGGTCGCTCTGCTCGATTAATTGGACAAGGCAATCCTAATGGTTGGTTATTTTCTTTCCATGCTGTAATCATGCCAAGACTTGAGTAAATCAAAGGAAAGGCTTTGCCTTTTGTTCTATTGGCAGCTTCATATAATTGATATATGTTCTCATATAGTCAGATTTACAGGAGTGTATCAAGCAACTAATTTCCCTTTTTTGTTCTTGTAGCATGTATATCCTGTACAAATTAACAGCAACCATGTGTTGATTCTAGAAAGAGTTCTAAATTATTCTACTAGCTGCTAAGTTCTCTGTAGCTTTTTATAAATTATTTGATGAGCATGTCAAGTTTTTGCTGCATATTCCTGTTAAAATTGTGATTCACCTATATTAGAGTGAAAATATTTACACTGGTTTGGTATCATGTAAATGAGTCTTTGCTACCAAATGATTTAATTTTTTTTTTTGTATACCTTTTAAAACATGAACTGCAGAATGCTAATATGTCTTGGTAAGCATCCACACATGACACATCTAGGGGTGTCAATTCGGGTGGGTTCGGGTTGGGTTGAAGCAAGGATTTTACAAAAAAAAAAAATCTCGACCTGAACCTAGAAACCCTAAACCCGAACCTGGATAACCCGACCAACCCGATTAAAATAGACTTTTTTTTTGTTATTTTCTATATAACTCTTCATTTTTATCTTTCATCATTATCATATTAACCTTGTTGTTGATTAACATAAAATCATCTTAATTTTTAAAATAAAATTTGATTTAATGCCAAAAATACGCTAAACCCTAAATTTAAGTCAACCCGGGTTAACCCGAACCCAACCCAAGCCTAACACAACCCGAAAACCCCAACCTCAACCTGATCTGAACCCAAAAATCTCCAACTTGAACCCGATATTTTTCGGGTCGACTCGGGTTGGCGGGTCGGGTTCTTTTTTTGACACCCCTACACATTCTTCTAGTATGATCATCATGATATTTTGTTAATTTTATACCAAAATTATAATTGTGGACTTGAATATGGTTTTACAGTTATTGGAAGGCTAAAGATGGGAAACTGTCAATTTCTGGAATACTAATAGTTAACATAACTTGCATTTTTCCAGATTTTTTAATTTCTGCTTCTGTTGCCGAGTTCAAAGGTCCAGTTATATATGGAGTCGTACGTTTGGCTCAAGTGAGCATGGAATTGGCAAAAATTGATGCTAGCTTTAGTGGGTTATCTCCTGGGAAGCATGCATGGACCATAAATGAGTTTGGAGATTTGACCAAGGAAGCAGCAAGTACTGGGAAAGTCTTTAACCCTCCGTATAATATTTCTGAAATGGTAATGAATCATACTTTTTTTTCATAACTTTTATAGATAAAAAACTAGTTCTCTCAAACTTTGCATGCCAATTTTTTTATTTCTTATGGTTGTTGCTCTTGTAGCCTTGAAACTACATGAATTCATATACAATAATTTTTTCAAATATAACAAATTTGATTCAATTGATTATTTAATTGTTATTGCCTTATTTTAACAAGTAAATAAAATATGTGAAGAGTATCCAAGGAATATAATACATCTATATTCATCTCAACATTGCTTTGATGCATGCCAAGGCCATGCTAATTGTGAGCACAAGACAATACAGTGCCAAAATCATATCATTCCAACTGGATACCAAAACTCTACATGGAAAAATACTTTAAACTCAAGCTCCCTTCACCTTTAGTTAGCCATTTGTATTTAACATTGACACTTTGGCATGATGCTAAAATCGTACTATTCTAGTCAAATATTGAAATTCTAACCCGCTCTGAGATTTAAAACCCTGGAGTAATTAGCCTGATGATTAGTGTCATGTTGCCACAATTTTTTTTTTATTGAGAACTCTTCCATCAATTACTAATTCATATTTTGTATAAACTATAAACAAATAAACAACATAAAACTTATGGCATATATATAATACGATACTTCCTATCGGTGTCAGCAAGTTTCCATGATATATTGTGTCTGATTTGGACTTGTGTGATAATTCCATTAGAAACCTTTTTAGGAGCTTGTTTAGGTATAATCATGACGATGGTTTGAAACCTCATATTATGTCGAGCGAAATGACAATGTATTGTTCCGGTACTGAAATTTGATACCACTCGGCACCAAGATTTAAAATCTTGAATCGTATTATAATTTCGGTCTTTGACCAAAAAGGTACTATTCATGCTGACGCTCTTATGTATGGTGTTGGTGATAGTTTGGAGGTTGATGGAGGAAGGAGATGAAGCAAAGGATGTGTTGAGTGGTATCGAGTTTTGATAATTTACTGAAATGATATGTTTCCGTTGTTTCGCCTGACATGGTACAAGATTTAGAATTTGTGCTTAGTACAAACTCCTTCCTATACTTCATTTATCTTTCCAATCAAAGACCGAAACGTTGATATGGCTCGAGATTTTGAATCTTGATCATAACCACTTGATACTTGAGGTACTGAATTTGGAGATTGGGCCCTAAGCTTAAATCACTATTAAGGTACTGAATTAGCTACCTATTAGACCTAAATAAGCTCACATTATCCTCAAATTAACCCCATATTAGACCACTTGACAATTATCTCTAGCTTATTTAGATCCATTAAATAACAAAAGGATAGTTCATTTGTGATTTAGGTAATTACTTTTCTTATGGTATGTTTGTAATTGGTTCATATAAGGGTGAGAGTTTGGTCACGGGTGCTAGAAAGAAATTGCCGTGGGTGTCCCACAATTAATGCAAGAAGATGATGCATGCTGGGTAGCATACACGTGCATTTGATTCTGGTCCTATTCTCGGCAAGCTTGGCCACAATGCTGAACAATGATAGTGTTCCATAAGCTTTGCCGTTTAGCAGGGACACATCCTATTTGTAGATTCTGTTTCTTGTATCATTCCATATCAGATTGTCTTGCATTGCTGTTACAGCGAGTCCTTGGGCAACTCAATACAAACATCATATGGTCAACCATGGTTCTTTGTGGTCTTTTTTAAAGTTCATCCACTATAACTTGATTGTTTTTTTTTTCATATCATGCTTTCTAGATATTTGAAAAGGTAACATGGCTATGATTTTTTATCTTTTGCAGCCCCTTGGTGACCTGGGAACACTAGAAGGTCTTGATACAGGCATATCTCATTTCTCAGGTTTTAAAGAAAGAATTAGAGTCTCTGACCTCATCGGTCGTTCAATTGTAGTTTATGCAACTGAAGATAAATCAGTCCCAGGCATTGCAGCTGCAGTTATAGCAAGAAGCGCAGGAGTTGGTGAAAATTATAAGAAGCTATGCACATGTGATGGTGTAACCATATGGGAGTCGAGCTAGATCTTGTGTTCTTTGCTTTTGGGTTATGTTGTGTTTCTGTTGTAAAACTTCAGTACATCTTTAGTACTCTGGAAGATTCGCTTGAGAGTGAACAAGCCATGAGTAAAATCTGTGTATTTTATTGGATCTAAGCCTTCACTTGGGATCAAAATTTCATTGATATACAATGAAAGGTTTCTAGCCATTGTCAAAATTGAATTGCGACAAAACATCCGACAGTCTTGGAGGATTCTTGATTCATTCACAGTAAGTTTTTGTATTGAATCGTGGGGATAGATCTTTTTAATTAGAAAATTTTGATATTTAATATGTTCATCTTATTTTATTGCTGGCAAATTTTATTGTAAAGATTGTTAGAATAGGTTGAGTACTCATTTGCAAATGGATCTGGATATGGTTTTGCAGTATCTCATTTGCTATAGTAGTAGATTTGCATTGAGGGGGTGGTGAACAAGGGTGGTACACTTTTTTAAACATATATAATACTATTTACTGTATCAAAATTTTAGCATAAGAAAAATATATATTAATACCGTACTAAAAATTTGGTTTATTGAATTTTTATTATACCATTAATATCAGTATGTTCAGTATAGGTAGATATAGTATATACAATATATTAAATTTTTAGTATTTTTCCATCTGTGAAGCTAGATTACTAACTCCATCCTTTCTTTAAATGTTACTTGAAATGCAATATATACATGGTTATTTCGTTATTATCATATATCATGTTTATTGAGTATAAGAACAACTCTCCAAAGGAAGTGGCAACCACAGCGACCTCAGCATGGCAAGTTCAGCGCACACGCGCATTACTTGTCTTCCAACACCGGCTGCACATTCTCCAACTCCAAGCGCTTGCTTAATGTGGGCGTCTTGCTCGAAGGTGTACCGAGCAATACCCTACATATGCTTAAGAAAGGGTCACACTGTTCCCACGGTGTAGCCGAGTTAATACTGGGATAGTAGAGCTATTTTATTAGGTAAGAACAGATTTCTGTGTAGTGTTTATTCTCCTAATGGTTAAATATCCTCCCACCTATGAGGCTGTTGGTATGTGATTTATTTCCTTTTATCTCACTATGGGATTGGCGATGAAGAGTCATTGGATGAGCGAAATCACCTTTGCTTCGTTAAGAAAGGGTCACACTAATTAATGTAAAGCCTTGATAAAATTCTTCACAAGTTGAGAACATCTAATCAAATGCTTCTTTCAATGCCAAAAGAGATGGATGATTCCATTGAAAGTCTCATTGGTACATGTATTATGAAATTTGATAGTAACATCAGAAGGCATGATCTTCTTTGTTATTAAATTCTCATATGTATCTTAATTTTTGGCAAAACTTTATCATAGGTTTTTTTTAATTAATGAATATCAAGTGTAAGTTTTTTTTTATGCTTTTTAAATAGTTGGTAAGGAGATGTATAATTTCTATTATTGGCCTTTCACAGGGGCGGATCCAGGATTTTAAGTTTGAGGGGGCCGTATAATGAAAATCCTCTACTCCTTTAAATCCCGAAACTATCTAAAAATACTTATCAAGGACCTAAGCACAACCTTATGATTAAAAAAAAACAAGAGACTAAATTAGCATTTATAGTCCTTAGTACATAAATCTAACATAGCATACTATAATCACTACATAAAATTCCATGCATCAGATTACTAATTTGTGTTATGTATCCCATAAAATGTGACACTTTCATGCTTTTTAAAATGAATAATGCAACAACATCTACATATTCTATTAACATTATATAAAATAAACACAAAGAAGAGCAAAGCATATTAATTTACCTTTCCAGCCATGCCATTGATTATAGCTGAAGCTTCTTCGCTAGATATAAAAATCACAAAACCAAAACCCTCTAGACCTTCCACTTTCCCTGCCAATGATGCACTCTAGCAGTATAGTTAAATACCAGTGAGTATAATCATGTACTGCAAAGATTAAAAAGAAATCAAAAAGACAATAACGACTTACCATCAACAACTTCACCATAATTCATAAATGCTTCTTTTAAACTCATCATTAGTGTCAAATGAAAGACCTATGAAGTAATAAGAGCATCATAAGCGGTGTAACAGCAAATCAATAGCGATATTCTGAAATGTATTTTGCCAAACCTCTAATAAAAATTTTTGAAGATGACATGTATCGTATTGATTGGAATAATGATGGTCGGGAAGGAAAAGATTTCTTCAAGAGATTTTCAACTCACAAACACCATGTTAACATGAGAATTATATGGACAATAAATCAGATAATTCTTTAGAGAGCAACAGATTGTTTTTTTCAAACAGAAATACAGAATAGTATAACTAATTGTAAAATAGTTGCATAGTCCAAGAACAAACACATTCAATTAAGTATCAAATACAATTATCTAACTAAAAGGAATTCGACGTTCTTTTAAATTTTCGAAGTCTTCAATGATAGCTTCTATGCTCACATTTCTAGCAATTTCTCGCTCAATATATATCATTAACGCGTCTGAGAGAAAACCATCCTCCATTTTGCTCCGAAGCCTTGTTTTCACGATATTCATCGCAGAAAATGATCGTTCTGTAGTAGCAGTGGAAACTGGAAGAGTAAGCACAAGTACAATCACTCTAAAAATGAGATTGTATGTAACAGACTTGTTAGTCTTCACCAACCATTGACATAATTCTGAAATAGTTGCAAGATTATTGTAGTTGGGCCCTTTGACTATATTATACTCGTAATGCTTCAATTGCATCTCTAATTGCTCTTTTTCATCTCTTGTAAAGTCTTCGGCATAAAATTTTTCAACTAATTTACATATATCCTCAACTCTGAAAGACTCCACTGCATTTTGAGGATTTAAGGCATTACTAAGAATAAGCAATTCCATAGCATCATCACTAAAGCGCCCATTAATTTCTTGCAACTGTGAATCTATTGAAGCATAAAAGAGGTCTACCTGATAATGATGCTCAATGGTGAAATTGTCTTGACGAGCACGGGCTCGACCTCGTCTATTAATATATGGAGCATTGAAATCAGGAATATCAATATTTCGAAGTTCACAAAAAGATTTCACTTTTGCAAGCAAATCATTCCACTTGTTATCCCTCATTTGTTGAAGTAAATTCTTAGTAGATAATACAAGCTCCATTGCATTTATAATATCCTGAGACTTACTTTGTAAAGCTTGACAAAGGATATCTGTGATTCCCATGATCTCTTTCATAAGATGCAAGATGAATACAAAATCAAAAGAAGTCATTTCATCATAAACAGATGTTGCATCGGCTCGTTGAGAAGGAAGTCCATCATCCATAACCTTAAGCAATACCATACACGATGCACTAAACATCTTAATTAAGCCTTTCAACGATCTCAAATGAGAACTCCAACGTGTATCAGCAGCTCGTTGTAAAGTACCTATCTGATTAAGTCCACGCCCTGTCTCAAGTTCATTAATAGCAATCAAATGTGCAATGTCATCTGCATGAGCATTCTTCAATTCATCATTACGCTTGCACGAAGAACCAACAATATTAACTATAAAAGTTAATTTATCAAAAAATTGATGAATAGATGTCACATTTTTTGATGCTGCAACTAAAGCCAATTGTAACCGATGAGCAAAGCAATGAACATAATAAGCACTTCTACAATCTTTTATGATTAAAGCTTGCAATCCATTAAACTCGCCCCTCATATTACTAGCACCATCATAGCCTTGACCTCTAATATTTTGAACATCCAAATTGTAGTGAGCCAAAGAAGAATATATAGCATCCTTTAAAGTCAAAGCTGCTGTATCAGATACATGAATAAGCCCAAAAAAACGTTCTTGAATGAATCCATTAGTATCCACGAACCTCAATACTATAGACACTTGCTCTCTTTTTGACTCATCTCGGGCTTCATCAACAATTATGCAATATTTGGCAACTCCAATTTCTTCACGAATTGCATTTTTCACTCTCATTGAAAGCACATGAAGTATTTGTTTCTGAATATCGTGACTTGTATACTTGGCATTTTTTGGAGCTTTCGCAATTGCCTTTGAAAGTTCATCATTGTACATGCTTAGCACATCCAAAAATTCAAGAAAATTGCCACGATTAGATGAACTAGATTTCTCATCATGGCCTCTAAATGGAATTCCTTGAAGTGCAAGCAACAACACCACATGTATGTGAGCCTTTAATCGAAGACGATTAGTTGCGATTTGTTCATCATTAAAATTGTCGAATCTCCTTGATATGTGTTGTGGTTGGTTCATCAAATCCTCACATGCCTTTTCAGCATTACGATGGGGTGAAGATACATTATCTTTCCCTATATGGCTGAGGAAAGCACAAGCTTTTCCATTTCGAACTTTTTTCCAACTATTAAATCCATTAACAGTAAATGCAGTTTGATTTGAGCATCCCGATGGCTTGTTGAAGATAAAACATAGAAAGCAATATGCTTTATCTTTAGCTGGTGAATACTCCAACCAAGGAAATTGTTCATACCAAGTAGACTGAAATCTTCGCGGGTGCTTAATATTTTTATTTAGTGGATATTCTTGAAGAATAGGTTGGTATGCCTTCAGATTCAAATAAGCTCGACGAATTTCCTCTCGTTGGTTAGGATGATATTCCCAAATTTGTCGACGCAATCCTGGATCACGCTCTAAAGAATCGAGATCAACCTCTTCAATTTCTGTACTTTTGAATCTTTTAGGAGAAAATTCAGATGGAAGATCATTGTTATTTGATCTTGTCGATAGGGTTATAGGAGTAGCCGGATCTGGTTCATTTGCTCTCTTCCTTTGAAAAAACTTATCAATCGTAACGGATTTTCCCATTTAAAATATATGAAACCTTTAACAATAAAAAACTCAAATTATTTCAAATAAGTGAATAATAATTAATAATAACAACATTACACCAAACATTAAGTCAGTGAATAATAACAACATCATACAATAAAAAAAACACCAAGCTTTTTTTCTTTTAATCAAATATTAAATCAACAATTCTAACTTCAACTATTTCATCATTTAGGCACTTTAATTTCTAAAATCACAAGATTTAATTAAAATGCTTAAAATTAATCATTTCATAAGAGAACAACAAACAAAGAATCTAGCAAAAAAGGAGAAAAGCAAACAAAATAAAAGAATCTGGTAAAATTATGGGCTTTACATAGTTCTATTCTTAGTAAAAAGTTATAAATCATAAGTCATAAAAAAGATAAATCTATAAATTATTTCAAAGTCACAGGCCCACAACAACTAAATGGTAGGACCATTGATGGACACCTTTTACAATATAGTATGTTTGCTTGTGTGTGCATATATTATAGGTAAAAAAAAAAAAATCTAAAGTAGCCTTCACTTTCAACAATCAACAGCAAGAAATCAAGAAGGACAAGGACTCAAGGAGGGCCATGTAAAATTAATTATTATAATTTTTTTCTAACAAAATGTATGGAATTGTTTTTGTTTGGTCCTCTGACTTTGCCTCATGTGTTCTTCTCGTCTCATTCATAAATAAAGGTATTAGGTATATAGCATAAATGATAAATCTGTTAAGCAGCCTAAGCTTCATAGTGAGGTTAGCTTATGGGGTAGAAAGTAGAAACGATTCAAACGAAGATGGAAAATACCAAAAAAAAAAAATTCTGTTGTTCCCTTCTCAGTTCTCAATTTTAAGGGCTTCAAAAATCAAAACCCTAAGGACTAAGGAGGAAGGAGTAGAATGAAATTGTACCTTTCTTTCAAATCGGGCTCGAGAATATTTTCGTCGCACGAGACCTCCACATCCAATGTCTGATTGCTCGTTCGAAGGCACCGGAGCAATTGCCGTTTGCCGAACGATGAGTAAGGTATGCCGTCTGCAGCGGTGCAAGGCTGTAAACGTACTGTTTTTATCCCATTCCCAAATAAATTTATATTTAATATTCACTAATAATATTACTAATAATTAATATTATTATTAATAGGGTTTACACATGGACTGGGGGGGCCGTGGCCCCCCCCCCCCAGTCCACGTGTAAATCCGCCCCTGGCCTTTCATACGTAAATCTAAATTAATTTTTAGTCATTTTAATTTTTTTATCATTCTTTAACAAAATTTATGACTTGTTAATTTAATACTTTTATAATTCACATAATTTTATATATCTTTTTTATTTTTATACCAGGTTCTAAAATACTTACATCCATTAATTATATATATTTTTTTCTTTTTCAATACTAAATTTAATAACTAAGTCATTTAATACTATACCTTTCTAACACTATGCTTCTCTGAGCATTTCTATATTTCTATTAGATTATCATTTGAGTCAATTTTTTTTATTTTTTATTACATTTAATGTCTATTTTACTTTCAAAATTTAAATTGTCCAATATAAATTTAAATTTTTATATACTTTGACTTATTTAATTTTCTAAGTTAAATTGGTCATTTAAATCTTCATTTCACTTTTTTTATTTCTTTATTCTTCACTATAATATTGTATTGGAATAATTTTTAATGCATCTTATTGGGTAAGATTTTTTTTTTTTTGCTCTCTCCCGCTTTAACTATTTTATAGAGGTATCTTACTCCTTTTGTATCATATTATCGATAAAGCATTTGAAAATTTGAAAACTTCATTCTTAATTTCACTCGGTGCTTTCTTGCTTTTATTTCTAATTTCTCCTATATTTTTTCATTTCACCATCAAAATTTTTTATTTAATAGTGGCCACTCTCTTGACTCGCCAATTATACTCTTGACCACTATTTTTAAATTTGATATTATCTCATCTCGTATATTCAATTTACCATATATTTCTTTTAATATTTGTATTTCTACATCTCCTTAAATAAAATTTATTTTTTATTCTTTAACTTTTACCACTTGATCCCAAGAGTTATATATATATATATATATATATAATTGTTATGCTACAGACTCTATTCTGCGGATTGCTACGGACTTTGCCATGTCATTTTCATTTTAATTTTTTTAATACAACATTTCCTTTATTTTTTTCTCTCTCGTGCTTCTTCGTTCTCGCCGCTGGCCACCTGCTCGCCCGCCAGCCACCCTCCCGGCCGCCGGCCACCGCCGGACGGATCGCATCCAAAATCCCAGCGACAATCCGGTTGAAATTCGACCGCGATCACGATCGCTAGCGTGGCGGCCTGATAGCGGCGGATTTCGACTGGATTCTGGTTGCAATCCATCCGTGAACTGGCGGGGGTCTAACAGTGATCGGATTCCAGCCGCGATCGCATCGAATTCCGGCCGCGATCAAGCCAGATCGCGGCTGGAATCCAACGCGATCGAGCTGGATTACGGACGGAATCCATGCCGCAAACCCCCAGCATGACAGCCCCGCCGCACGCCACCCGTCGGCTGCCCGCCCACCGTGCCGCCTGCCCACCGTGTCGCCCGCCCCACCGTGCCAGCCATGCTGCCCACCCACCGTGCTTAACTCGCCAAAATCCGTCAGCAATCGCGGCTACATGGACGTGATTGCGCTTTCGGATTCCGACGCGGTTGCGTCCGAATCCCAGCGCGGTCGCATCCGGAATCCGTTGTGATCGTCGCATGCCCAACACGGCCACGGTCGTGTCGGATCGCGGCTGGAATCAAGGCGCGACCTAGCGGGTGGCTGGTGGCGCTGTCCGACGGTGGCCGGCGGCCGAGCAGGTGGCCAGCGGTGATGAGGTTTGGCGAAGCAGGGTGATGAGGCGGGGCGAGGTGCTGTATTGACGAGGCGCGGCGAGAACGAAGAAGCAGGAGAGAGAAAAAATAAAGGAAATGTTGTATTAAAAAAAATTAAAATAAAAATGACATGGCAAAGTCCGTAGCAATCCGCAGATAGAGTCCGTAGCATAACAATTCTCTTTCTCTATATATATTTCTATTGATATTATACTTGAGGCATGTATCTAATATTATTAATTTATATTGACTAGTTAAATTTTATTCAGGATGACTTTACCATCCTTATAAATTTCTCCCTCTCTATCTAAGAATAAGAAAATTAATTTATAATTTATTATTCGTACTTTTGAAAATAACTAAGTATTTTTTTATTCTTAAAAAAATATATTAACCGTTATAAATTTATATACTATTACGATATCCAATATATTTCAAAATCATAGTCCATATTACTGATTTTGTACTTGGTTATATTCGACATACATAGTATAGTATGCCAAGTGGGTCTCTTGAGGTAATGCATAACTATGTGTTAAAATTTTTTAATGTAACATGAATCATACCTGCTTCATTGTTTGTTTTTTTTTTTAAATTTAAAAATATTTTAAAATTTTATTATTATCGCAAATTTATTTTTCTTAAAATTTCTTATAAATATTTTTTCACCTTTTGCTCTTGTGAAACAAAATAATTAGCTAAAGATATTTTATAATTAATTTTTTTTCTTTTTGAATATTTTATAATTAATTACATACATGATTTATTATTTTTTTTGAAACAATAATGATAACTTAGAAGGTGCCCGCTCAATAGTATAACTAGCGATCAGATATTTCAACGACAGTTAATAGCTTTTGTCAAATCTAAGAATATTTAATATGGATAAAGTGAGCATTTTTTAATTTATGTCTTCTCGGATGATCTACTTATTAACATATAAAATATTATTATCATGAGATTTGAAGTTCGAATCTCGATAAAATCAAAGTAAATATCTTTCTTATATGTATATCACTATTCCAAAAATTAGTAGTCCGTAATTTACCTTTTCCGTATTGATCCTAAAATAATTATTATTCTAAAAACTAATAATCCATGATTTATCTTTTCTATATTAACCCTAAGATGAATTGACGAGGACGTTAGGTCCTAACATATTCACACTTTTTAATTTACCGGTTGGAACATAATCTATGAATTATGAATATAAATAATAAATAATGAATATAGATGATAATATCGAATATGTAGATGCAAAATGGAATAATATTTCAGGGCTAGCGCAGTTCGCATCGTCATCATCCTTTTCTTTGACAATTGTGGCGGCAATGGCATCGGCCACGACAATACTTTCTCCTCGCCCCCTCTCTCTCGCCCTGCCGCCGTACTTTCACAACAAGACTCGTGGTTGCTGCAGCCATGCCTCCCGAACGATGCCGCACGATTCGGGCGCCAGAATGCGCTTCTCGCCGCACTATCTTTCTTGCAATCAACGTCGGTCATCCGCCCGTGCAAAGAAGAATCCTGGTTCGTCGCCAGCAGCGACGGTGGAGCCACCCTTCAATGTTCTGGTGGCCATGAAGTCCTTGCACAATGACATCATGATCGTGGACTCCTCGACTACGAGGTTTTTGACCCTCGATTCCACCAGTAGGTGCTTCTGCATGTTACTTATGTCTCATGATCTATAGTTTGCTTGCAGAAGTATGCCTTTTGATGAAATGCGTCAACGTATTTTCTACTAGTTAGGAAAAATCTCTCATTTGGTTTCCTTATGTGGAAGCTCACCGCAACCCTTCCTCCAAAATTCCCCACTAGAATATGATAACTTGCTGCCTAACAGACACGAGAAATCTCTGTAGTTGCTTCCTCTTGCCAAATGATACGCCATGGTCGCTGTGTACGCACGACTTGCAACGGGAGGCTGCTAAGAGGTGCCTCTCGTTGCTAGAAAGGTTGAAAGATGCTGTGGCCGTGTTGATCACTACTTCAGATGCGAAGGACACAGATTGCCCCAGCACGAGAGGACATTGCTTCAAACAATGTATATTGTTGCCGGTATGAGAATGGAGGAGGAAGACCACCTCTTGCTCGTTTTAAAATCACAAGAAGATCCTGCGCCAGCAGAGTAAGAAAAAGATATAGAGGGAGAGGGAGGCTCACCATGGACACCATCTTCTCTATGACTTCTGAAACACAG
Organism: Zingiber officinale; assembly: GCF_018446385.1. NCBI lineage: Eukaryota > Viridiplantae > Streptophyta > Magnoliopsida > Zingiberales > Zingiberaceae > Zingiber > Zingiber officinale. The sequence continues at coordinate 109,255,692 of NC_055995.1, read as the reverse complement.
CTGATGGTGTGCAAAAAGGATTCCAAATTGAATGAAGATTTTCAAATCAAGAGCTCACTCAAAATCTCCTAATTGAGGAGGAGATCTATCACTTGAGCTTTTTTGAATCTAGGAGATCTCTGAATCAGTAAGCTTGATTCATGCTCCTAAATTCCAAATTTCTGACCATGTGGGAGGAGAATGGTGCTTGTTTGAGCGAGTGAAGGGGAGACTGCAGTCTTGTGCAAGAAAGGGAAGGTGAGGAATTAGAATAATATAGTCTAATTAATCCCAGTTATAATCTCACTGGTCCTGTTCACCTTAACCAACAATTGATACAAATTTAATTGCGTCAATCCCAACTCAAACTTGTCAAGGCCAAAACACACCAAAGTCAGATTCTCTCCATGTTACATTCTAAATTGTGAAATTTATTGTATATTTTGATCAAAATTTAGATACAATATCAATTGATAATAAAATGAGTAAAAACCGTTTTGATAAATTTGAATATTAATAGTGATATTGTCTAGAGCTTCATGGAGGCACGCAGTGTAACACGATTTTGATGATGTTGATGATTCATTTGAATATTGTTGTTCTTGAGGAATGACAATGAATACTAAATGCCTACTACACCTTAATGAAATTCTTGTAGTTAATGCTATAAACCGGTCAATTTATTAATCTCCAACACAAAACTTTGATATTGCTTTTCCTTATTATCACTGTGACATATGCAATCTATCTATTGTTTTATAGATAACATTCATAGTATGCTAAACAAGGAGCAACCTTGGACTGGATCATATTGGGTATGTAGTGAATCAATTTTGTTATTTCATGACTACTTATTCTTTGAATTTTGATGTATGATTGACTTTCAGTATGTTTCTTAAGGCTAGTCAACTTGAATTTTGAATGCTTATAGAATCAAACAATAGTTTGAATAAGTAACAATACCATTCCTTGAAGTCATCATTCTACTCTGTTCACAGTTTCATCTATTAGTTGAATATCCAAATCTTAGATAAGAATAAAACAGTGTGTCTCTAATATTGGGATTACTAGATTTTTGCCCCTCATCATTGTCCAAATTTTACTTGATTTTTTTAATTCCTATTCAATTTGAACTACATGAATTTGAAGGTTGTGTAAATGGAGATTTTTTTTTTCTTTTGATGAATGAGAGATTATCCAATCATAAAACAAAAGATAGGAAAAATGATTTGAAAGAGAATGAGTGAAAATGTTGCATTTAATCTGATGAAGGAGATGCCAAAAGAGAGAGAGATAAGTTCTAACACCTTGAAAGATACATCATTGGAAGTGAGAGACATTGGAAGTGAGAGAGAAACTATTCGATCTCTAATCTTGCTGTCCTTGGAGAGAGAATTGATGGTGTATAGAAGATGAGTTCTAAAACAAAATGTTTGTAAAATCTAGGTAAAGTGGGTGAAAAAGATGATGCTTATTAGTAGATCATGCCCAGGTTTTTGATTGTGTTTATTTTGGGATGAGAATCACATTTTAGGTAATTGGTTGGTTGCTGCAGTGTGGTTTTTTAAGGCATTCTTTAAACTTTAAATGATTCTCAGATGCACCTAAAGTTTATTTCTTAAAATTTTCTCAAGTGCAAATGATATGAAACCAAAATTTTCAGTCTTTGTTTCATCATAATATATGGATGGATTATTTCTTATTAACTCTTTTCTAGAATGAAAGAGATTTAACTCTCTCTCAGTGAGCCCAAACTAATTGTGCTTTTAGATGACACTGTACTTTAGCTGCTATTCTGGAAATCTTTGGGTAACATACTTTGCGTTTAGCCTCCGACTAGAGTTAGTTTATTATTATTAAAGTTAATTTATAATTGACTATCATCTCAACTATTTTTAGTTTTTTTTTTCACTTAAACACCATGTTTTTTGAATTAAATTCCACAAAAAGTATTTACTTAAACAAATAGATTCTTTTTGTTACATTAATATTCCCTCACAATAAGAATTGTATTGTGTATAAAATATCCATAAAAAATGTAAATAAAGCATATACTTTTTGCGATCAATTGGAATAATATAGGTCAATTATTAATTTAGAATCTTATACAATTTTTTTCATTACACTTGCTAAAACTATCTGAACATAAATCTCTCCATACAATTCCAATTGAAACATTAAAAAACATTGTGACATATTAACAATATGCTAAGTAGCAACATCCTAGCTAGGGCCATTGTAGAAACTATGTTTATGCTACTACCATTGTTTATATTGATTTTGTACTATTGGTACCTCATATTGCCAAAGCATTGAAGATACTGATGTGGTTCTATGTGATAATGGATGCGGATAATTGGAAATGCACCAAGTAAAGCTCCTTAGTTCTTTCCTCACCTTTATCAACTATGGGTTCATATAGGGTTTCAAACTTATCATTAATTCCCTAAGTTAGAAAATATAAAACACTTCGTAGGCTCCTGCTCAAGTTTTATCACTAAGACTGGATGTGAAAATTTTGATACGAAGTGTTCCTTACTATAAAAATTATAACATTGTACATTAGGGTCAGAATTGTGATTAGGTCTCTAGTATCATAAAGGTTTATACAACAACAATTAAGCATTATCCCACTAGGTACGGCTATATGGATCATTCTACTCCATTGGACTCTATTCCCTACTCTATCATTATTTATATTTAAATAAATTTTAGCTTATTTTATTGCTGCTAACCAAACCTTTTTTGGTCTTCCTCTTTCTTATTTGATGTTCACATTTGTCATAGTTTCATATCGCCTAACCGAAACATTTATTGGTTGTTTAAGTATATGCTCGTACTATCTTAAAGTCTCTGGAGTTTTCCCTTAATAGGTGTAACCCCGACTTTTTCTCTAGTATTTTTATTTCTTATCTTGTTCATCCTTGTATGTCCACATATCCATCTTAATATTCTTATCTCGACAACTCTCATCTACTATTCATGTGTTCAAGTCATAGCCTAACATTTTACTCCATATAACATAATAGTCAAACCGTCGTCTTGTAAAACTTTCCTTTAAGTCTCGGAGGTACTTTATGATCACAAAAACATTATCATAAAGGTTTATGAATTAACTTTTTCTTGTTGGATGAGATCTAGGATGAGTTGAGCTAGTGATTTTCCTTGATGGTGATGCCTTATTAGGTGGTGCACTTTCAGTTAAAGGGGTTTGCCTGGATGTAACTACCATTAGGATCATCAAAATTTTTGTAGCCTTGTGGTAGGCCTCTTATGAGTTAGGAGAAAACTTCACTTCTTCTTGAATTTCTCACCTAAGTTGATTAAGGAAAAAGATAAGGATCACTAGGTTCTTTTCTAGCTTTATAGTGTATATGGAGTTTTTTAAACTTTGTTTTTTGTCACACTTAAGGATCGCTACCTTAGATTCCATTTACTATATGGTTGAATCTTAAATCATTTTTAAATGTACTTTTTGGTCTGTCAATCTTTCATTTTATTTAATTTTGTGATTGATGCTTGTCTTATGTCATGATATACTAATCAAAATAGTATTAAATTTTTGCTGACCTATCATGAGATACATACAAATCTAACTAACCATCAAAACTAAGGCGTCTTCCTTAATGTGCCTACTGATACTTCCTAACTCTGCTATGCTTATGCCTATTGCTATTATTGTATTCAAGAAAGTACTTTACGTAAAATATGCAATATAATATTTTTTTAGATGATCTAATATTTATATTTTCTAGTTGTTTAGTAACATGTTTTTTTATATCCCTTTAAGTTGTCTACTCTTACTCTTACAATTTGAGATTGACTTCCATAGTATCATATCTTGAATCAAAATCATCAAACCTTGGATATGCGCCTTCTATAGTAGTATTTTCACTTATTATGCCAGCATAAGAGTCGACAAGTAATGAAAATTACAAAATAGGTGAATGCTTAAGATTGAGAAACTAGTAAGAAAGTATGTAAATGATGATGGTAAATGATTTGTGAGAAAATTGAATAAATGCAAACAATTGACTAAGTTAAAAAAAAATCTTAAAATGAGGGTGAGTTTATTGGATTGTTGCAAGTTTAATTTTGTCATTGTGTTTGTCTCAAAGAACTTGACCAAGTGGGCTCAACTTTATCTTGTTGCATACCTTAAATCAATTCAATTCACGAGAAAAATTTAAGAGGGGATGGGGCTCTAGTGTTGCTATAGCAACTTTATTTTTGGGGTACTGTAGGTCTGTAGCTACAATAACTTTTTAACTGTGATTGAGTTTGGATTGTGCGGTGCCACAGTTGCAACGTTTGTCAATAAGGTCCATCAAAGTTTAAAGTTGGTTACAATCGAGATTTAGTTTGGATTGTGTGAGGCCACATTGTATAATTGGTTAGGAAGCTCAGTTGGTTGGGTGAGGTGGTTCTCACATGAGCTTGCAGAGCACCAATCATCAGAGAGGAAGGCGATACCAATGAGAACTTTTAGAGCAAGAAGAATTCACAAGAAGGTGATGTGACTACCTTTGCTGCATTTTCGAAGGGTCAAATAACCACCATGCATGGAAACTTGGTAATGTTGAGGAAGAAAAGTCTCCTATTGCAAGTTGGAAGAGTATGCGATAGCTTGGTCAATGGCAGAGGTCAGCGATGAAATGAAGACATGAGTTGCAATAGAAAAGCTAGCTAAGGTGTTATGGTTGGAGTGATTGGATGGTGGGGAGGGGTCTTGGCAAGTGAAGTCGATCTTGTGTAGTAAGGTTGAGAGATGGAGAGATGGTGAGGTTTGGTAACTGATGGGAGCCACAATAGGTAGGGAGGTATGAGTGTTGTAAGTGATGAGAGATTTAGAGGAGTGGCAATGCTAAGAGGATTGCATGGAAGTGTGTGGTGGTAACAAAGTTCTTGTATTGGAGAGGGGTCATGAAAGTTGGAACAAAAGTATCTAAATATATTGGCTTTTAAACCATTTGATGCAATGTTAATGTGACCAAATCTTACATAGAGTAGAAAACTATGAACAAAAGTTTATCAAACCGAAAGATAATTTGCACTAGGGAGGAGGGGCGACATAGGGCCCTTTTTATGAAATATTCAAAGAGCCTAGCCTTCATAGTTAATTCTCTTAAAGCTAGATCTAATTTACCTAGTGAAGATACAATCTTTTTTAACATGAACAACTTTTAAAAATTTAAAACATGGAATTAAAACTTGTCCTAACTAAATCCTAAATTCATTTGCTGGATTATTTAAGCAATTAATTAGGTCACATAGGAAAGAAATTTAAATAATTAACTTGAATTATTCAATGCAAATATTAATTACTTTGATCATAGAAGTTACTCATAATTTATTTGCCATTTTACCCATAGGCCCAACTAAAGTATGACATTTACCAATAGACACATTTTATTTTGTAGTTTACAAAAGAGTGCACCTTCCCTTTTGGATATTCTAAAAATACCTTAGCTCTCACCTGAATGAAAACAATAATCAATGATGTTTTAGTGGTGAAAATTAAAAAGTAGATGAATTCTTTCTTCGGAACTACATGAATATAATGGGGGTCTTATGTTGCTATTTTGATCACGTCATTAAGATGTCTAAAAACACCTTAATGGCCAATTGTGCCAAGATTAATAAGAGCATAAATGCATTTTCAGGATCACTCTATTAAAGATCCTCTAATGGTTAAAATAAAAAAAATAAGAGTATAAATAAATTTCCAAGAGCACTAAATGCAATGATGGTTCCATATTGCCATTTTAACCGCTATAAGGACATTAAAATTTCTAGGAGCACATTGAATGCAATGGTGGATTTTTAGTTGTCAATGGATTCCTAAAGAATACCATCAATGTAATAGTGGTTTATATATATATATATATATATATATGGAAGACCATCATTGTGTAATGCATGAATGTATTATTCTTGTATGAGAAGAGGGTTTTCTTATACTATTTTGGTAGTCTTCCATGCCCTTTTTGATTTTTGACCACTTAAAGATTATATATGTTTTTTTTCCTTGAAAACGTTAAGGTGTTTTCTTATAAGACCACTGTATTTGTGATGCTCCTAAAAATCAAGGTTTTAAAATTCGCTAGGCGTTAGTCGGGTGCCAGATCAGCGCCTAGCACCAAGGCCGCTTTGGCGGAGACTAGGCGCCGCTAGGCGAATTCTACGGTATCAATATAAATTACATAATAAATCACATTCTATAACTCCAACACAATACCATCAAATTTAAAATGAGTTTAAAATTACACAACTAATAAAATATCACAAATTTATTCTACTTATTCTCCATAATTTTCAATAACTTGTTCTTCATCGGACACAAACTCAATATCATCATTGTGATCCTGCTCTTCTTCTTTGGATGCAAAAATGTTCCTCGTGAAGTCCTCTTATTCTAGAGCTTCTTCAGAGTTGTCCGATGGCATGACGTTTCCAAAGGATGATGCTTTAGCCAACCTTCAATTCAATCGCTTCCAAATCGCTCAATTGTAAAAAAGAACAGACAACAAATTTTTCTTCAAATCGATTTCTCCAGCCTTTAACTCTTTGATTTCTCATATATGTGAGCTTCTTCATTTGTTCTGATTTCTCCAGCTCTGGTTACTCAGTACGATAAAGATGAAGTTTGGTGCTAATCGCTAGGATAAGCCAACAAATCGATTTTCTTGTTGGACCAAAGGTTAGGGCTTATAAAACTTAAGGCCAATAATAAAAAAAAATGTTACATTTTTGTTTCTTTTTTAATTGGGCTTTAAATTAAAAAGTCCAAACTAAAAAAAAAATCATGAAAATAGTGCACTATTTTCACAGTGCCTAGATGATTTGACTGATTAGTCGGTGCTATGGACCGCCTAATCCCGTCTAGGCGGCAAGGCCGCCCAGTCGCCAAGGCCGCCCAGTTGCCAAGGCCGCCTAGGCTGGTCGACTAGTATATTTTCGGTGTAGCTGCTGGTGCCTAATGCCTAGACGGTTGCCTAGGCCAATTTTTAGAACATGGCTAAAAATCCATTCATACCTTTTTATTTTAATCATTGAATGACGATGTCTTGTAAAGATATGTTGATGATCTTCTAGTGGTCAAAATGATGATATATGACCACCATTTCATTTGTAATGCTTAAGAATTGATTTGTGCTCTTATTTTTTTCCCTTAATTTTGTCCATTAGAAGTTTTTCAATGTGTACTTAAATTTTTTAGGGATCGTTTGAGTGAGTGTCAGCGTTTTTTAGAATCTTTATTGTGGAAACTGTGTCCTTTGCTAAATTTAATATCATGGTATGCTCTTTGATAAGTGCTAAACTTAATGTATGTTATTTGGTAAAATACCATAATTTATTCCTAAATAAATAAGGGAAACTTAGACAATCAACTTATCTATTATCTTAAATCTTTTAATATCCTCCTAAAATTAGGTTATATTACTTACATCATCATTGAATTGTGTCCTAATTGTTTTAGATTGATTACATAAATCCCATACCTTTATTAAGCTTCATGAAGGGACATATTATTAAAACCATTCAAATAATTTATGTTACATTAATTTTCTTTGAATTTTCTCAAAGCCTTAAATCTTCTCCTCTATTTGATTCAACTCTTCTACCTCGAACCTAATCATTGCCTTTAAATCCTTCATTGCCATCTCTAGTTTTTTTTTCAATAATAATTATTTTTATTAATAGACAACAATTCATTTATCCTAGCTCCATATATATGTTTTTAGGGAATATATCTTCAATTAATCCTTATAAAGTGAAAGGTAGCTCTCTATCGTTGTAACTATAAGATATTAAAATTCTGATTAATATGATAATTAATTGAAATATATTGTTATAATCTTACTGGGTGGCACGCTAGGTTGCCAGCTAGTGCTTGACTTTCAAGCAAATATTCAATAAATGAATCCATTAAACTATTGTACTAATGCTAGATTATTTCTCGGAAGGAACACATTGCAGACCCGACTATAATGTCTCGGTAAGGACGACTACATCTCTATAGAATTTGGGTGTAGTGTTAAATATACAAAAGTTTTCATACTATAGATTGGATAAAAAAGGGCATCTCGGTGCACGAAACTCTTGCCAATGTGGGGTCAATGATCTATTGTACGTAGCCTTACCTTGCTTTGCAAGAGGCTGCTTCGAAGTTGGATAAAAATAAATATTATAGTAAAATTAATTGGCTAAGATTTGGAATATGGAATCTAGGAACGCTCACAAGTAAAGTAATAAAGGTAGTAAATAAGATGATTAGGAGAAAAATTAATATTTTATGTGTATAACAAACAAAATGGGTAGGAGAGAAAACAAAGATGATAGAGAGTATGAGTTTTAAGTTATGGTACGCAGAATGAATAAAACAAAAAATGGAGTAGGTATTGTTGTAGATAGTTCACTAAAAATTGAAGTAGTAGAGATACTTAAAAAGGAGATAGGATTATAGCTCTTAACATAGCGGCGGCGAAAGAAACCATTGTTGGACCCCGTGATAGTTTTGATGTGATCAACCAAGTTTAGGTTAGGTCCTGTTTGTCTGACCTGTGTCTAAGTGTGCAGGAACTTAGGAGCGTAAGAAGTCGAGCGGAAGACGCAGCTCGCGAGAAGGACGGCACGGGAAGGGAGCCGACGGGCTCGGTGCGTCCGAAGGACGAGAGAGCTGCGGAAGAGTACACCGGTGGACGTGAAGAACGTGCGCGGCGTTCGAGGGACGTAAAGCCGGGACGGAAGACTGCTCGAGGAGAAGGCCAGGAACTGGATTCAAGTGAATCCTATTCCGGTTAGCCGAAATCACCCAAAGAAGCCGAACTAGAGCAAGTCAACAGGAAGTTGACTTGTCAACGGTTCGGTCGACTGAACCCCATGATCGGTCGACCGAACCCCTTTTCATCAGAACTGTTGGTGACACATTAGAAGACACGTCAGCAGTCAGCTGGACTGATCGGTCGACCGAACACTGTGATCGGTCGACCGAATCGAAGATAATCCACAGACTCAGTCGATCATTTTGATCGAGCCAACTCAATTGGAGACCGTTGGCCGATCGGTCGACTGAACGCAAGGATCGGTCGACCGAACCTAAGCTCGATCCAGCGAGACTGCACCTGGACGGAAAGACTGGGCAGGTTCAGCAGGTTCGGTCGACCGAATCTGGGGATCGGTCGACTGATCCCTCTCGAGTCAAAACCTGATCCCGAAGATCAGGTTAGCTGATAAGCTTTAGAACCCCTATATAAAGGGGGTCTCGGGTAGCTATTGAATACAACGAAATCGAACTACAACTCCTGTACTTACATTCTAGCAATAGTTCTGTGCTTCCAAGTGTGTAAAAGGCTTCTCTGCCTTCAGAGAAGGAGATTGTTCATAGCGCTTTATTACTGCCTTGGATTAACAACCTTCTTGGTTGTAACCAAGTAAATAGCTGAGTCTTCCTTTTCTGTTCATAGTTTAGTTTTGTTTAAATTTATAACTATTGCATTTATTTGAGTTTAAAATTGGTTGAGGAGGGTATAGTTCTTATTTGTAGGCAATTCACCCCCCTCTTGCCGGTCCCGCTGCACTAACAAGTGGTATTAGAGCCCAATAGCCTCAGAAGGACTAACCGCCGTCTGAAGCACAAAGATCATAACAATGACCGACGCGAACATTCATCCCCCGAAGTTCGACGTAGATTTCGCTACATGGAAGCGAAAAATGGAGGTATTCTTTAAAATGGATTTTGACATTCTTATTACAATGAAATATGGTTTTGCAGCTCCAAAAGACAAAGAAGAAAACCAATGGACGAAGGAGCAGGCTGATTTCATCGCTAACGGAAAGGCTGAGTTTCACTTGCTCAGCGTTCTTCCGCCCCAGGAGGTAAATCGGATTGGAAGCTACAACTCCGCAAAAGACCTCTGGGAAAAATTCCTGGAGCTCCACGAGGGTACCTCGGAAGCAAAGCTAGTGAGGCGCGACATCCTTCGGACATAACTAACGAACCTCTGGATAAACAATGGCGAGAAAGTAGCGCAACTCCAAACAAGGATTAAGGAGCTAATAACTTAACTAATCAATCTTGGAGAAGAAGTAACGAACCGGGATTCCATTCGATATGCGCTCAATGTTTTCCCCAGAACTCCAGCCTGGGCGTCCTTAGTAGATGCATATTACATCTCTAAGGACTTTGAGGTAAGTAGTTTAGAAAACTTATTTTCTACTTTCGAACTTCACGAGTCTTGACTTTCAGAGAAACCAGAAGAGAAGTCGAACCTTAACATTGTCCTACAAGCCGAAAAGGACGATCTCGACTCTGAAGCATCGATCGACGAAACCGAAGCGGCACTATTGGTAAGACGTTTTAGTAAATTTCTTAAAACTAATAAATTTAAATCGCAGTTGAGGAAGCATCAATACAACAGAAGGACAGTCCGATGCTATAATTGCAATGAGGAAGGGCACATCAAGGATGACTGCCCCAAACTGAAGAAAAAGAACAAGGAGAAGTCTCAAAAACCGAAGTCCTCTACACGCAAGAGCCTGAAGGCTACATGGGACGATTCTTCATCCTCCGAATCAGAAGCCGAAGTTTTCTCGAGACTAGCACTGGTGGCCAACCATCTCCTTGAAGATGACTCAGACTCAGAGATGAGCATAGATGAAGGGGGAGGATCATCAGAAGAGAAAAGCTACGATGAAGGGGGAGCCTCACCAAGTAAGGTAAGTGAGGTACGTGCACTAAAACCTAAACAGTCATTTCAATTTATTATAGCTCTCTCTAAAGACTTAGCTAAATTAGAAAAAGAAAATACTGAATTGAAATTGAACTTAGCAAAAGCATGGCCACTAGAAATGTATGATAGTTTAAAATTAGAACATGAAAAATTAAAAGTTGAAATTGAGAAATTGATAAATCATGATGCATGCTTAAATAAATTTCCAAAATCAAAATTAAGAATTTATGGAAAATTAAACTGGTATATTAGAAAACATCAGGGACAACTTAGGAAAGTTCCCAGAAATTATGCCCCCCCTAAATTTTTGAGTAATCCAGTAGGAAGGAATCTATACTGGATTCCAAAATCTTTACTAAATTAAAACTATATAAGTTAGAGCTTAACAGCGAGTAAATTAAACAATGAATTTCTTTATGAAGCTTTGTCTAAGGAAGTGGTTGTTGCTCTAATAACCAAGAAGGCCTAGTGCCTCGCCACGACCTGGAAGCCGAAATATCGAAATAAAATGTTTAATTAACTTTATGATAAAAGCATTAAAATTAGAATTAAATAATGCTTTGAAAAGTTTTTTAACATTTCCTTAGAAATTCTCCAAAAATTATTTTTTTTCTTAGAAAAATTCTCAGTCTTTGCTAAGTTAAAATCTCTTTTTAAACTTAGAAATTTTCAAAAGACTTTGACAATGTTTTTGTACCCTGTTTTTACTGTGATCAAAGGGGGAGGATAAGTGTAAGTTCAGTTAAGGGGGAGTTTAAAATTTTTTTTCAAACAATTAACTAACTAAATTTTGATGTTGCAATTACTTTAAATTGCAAATTTATTTCTAAAATGTTAGTTTAGTAATTTCTTTAAATTACTATGTGTTTGTTTTTACCCTAACCTGAACTTGGGTTGATGCACATCAAAAAGGAGGAGATTGTTGGACCCCGTGGTAGTTTTGATATGATCAACCAAGTTTAGGTTAGGTCCTGTTTGTCTGATCCCTGTGTCTAAGTGTGCAGGAACTTAGGAGCGCAGGAAATCGAGCGGAAGACGCAGCTAGCGAGAAGGACGGCACGGGAAGGGAGCTGACGGGCTTGGTGCGTCCAAAGGACGAGAGAGCTGCGGAAGAGTACACCGGTGGGCGTGAAGAACATGCGCGGCGTTCGAGGGACGTAAAGCCGGGACGGAAGATTGCTCGAGGAGAAGGCCGGGAACTGGGTTCGGGTGAGCTCTATTCCGATTGGCCGAAATCACCAAAAGAAGCCGAACCAGAGCAAGTCAACAGGAAGTTGACTTGTCAACGGTTCGGTCGACCGAACCCCATGATCGGTCGACCGAACCCCTTTTCATCAGAACCGTTGGTGACACATCAGAAGACACGTCAGCAGCCAGCCGGACTGATCGGTCGACCGAACACTCTGATCGGTCGATCGAATCGAAGATAATCCACAGACTCAGTCGAGCATTTTGATCGGGCCAACTTAGCTTGAGACCGTTGGCCGATCGGTCGACTGAACGCAAGGATCGGTCGACCGAACCTAAGCTCGATCCAGCGAGACTGCACCTGGACGAAAAGACTGGCAGGTTCAGCAGGTTCGGTCGACCGAATCTGGGGATCGGTCGACCGATCCCTCTCGAGTCAAAACCTGATCCCGAAGATCAGGTTAGCTGATAAGCTTTAGAACCCCTATATAAAGGGGGTCTCGGGTAGCTATTGAATACAACGAAATCGAACTACAACTCCTGTACTTACATTCTAGCAATAGTTCTGTGCTACCAAGTGTGTAAAAGGCTTCTCCGCCTTCAGAGAAGGAGATTGTTCATAGCGCTTTATTACTGCCTTGGATTAACAACCTTCTTGGTTGTAACCAAGTAAATAGCTGAGTCTTCCTTTTTTGTTCATAGTTTAGTTTTGTTTAAATTTATAACTATTGCATTTATTTGAGTTTAAAATTGGTTGAGGAGGGTATAGTTCTTATTTGTAGGCAATTCACCCTCTTCTTGCCAGTCCCGCTACACCAACAACCATTAATGTAATTAGCTTATATGCATTCCAAATAGGATTAGATGAAAACACCAAATATAGATTTTGGGATGATTGAGGTATTACATAACATTTTGTCAGCCGAAATGATTTTAAGAGCAGAAGATCTAAATTGGTATGTAAGAGTGAAAAATGAGGAATATGATAGGCTACATCGGCTTATGAGTTTGGATCAAGAAATAAAGAAGGAAAAACTATATTGAATTTTATGATAGCATATGATTTTATACTAGCTAATACATTTTTCAAGAAAAGAGAAATATACTTGATCATGTTCAAAAGTGAAAATAATAAGTCGCAAATTGACTTTCTTATAGTTAAAAAGAAGGAAAGAAAAATTTGTAAAGATTGTAAGGTCATCTCTAAAGAAAACTTAAATGCTAATATAAGTTATTACTGTTGGATATACACCTTAAGCATAATATCAATAGAAGGAAAATGTGTATGACTCTTAGGAATGGAAGTTAAAGGCATGGAAATAAAACTTATTTAAGGAGAGGATAAGAGTACAAGTATTAGGAGAAATATATGATGAATCGAATACAACATGAGATAAGATGATATTAAAGTTGAAAATAATAGTTAATAATGTACCACCAAATAAAAAATCATAGCGGCGGAATGAGAAGATACAGGTGAAATTAAAGAAAAATGAACAATCTATAAGGTATTATATATTTCTAAGAACAAAGAAAACTTAAAAAAATATCCAATGGCCAAGAAATAGGTCCAGAAACCAATCAATGAAGCCAAGAATGAAACTTTTAAACACTTAGATCGATAATTGGATAAAAAAAATCGGAAAGAGACATTTACAGAATAGCTAAAGCGAGAGGGAGGAAGACAAAAGATCTTATTCAAATAAGATATATTAAAGATGAATGTAAATTAAATGATGAGGAAATAAAAGAGTAATGAAAGAAGTATTTTTATCAATTTTTTTTTTTATTTTAACTAAACTTGTAGAAAAATTTTTTAAATGAATGAAAAAAAAAAAAAAATTTAACTATAATGATATTCCGATAGAGATATGGAAGTGTTTAAGGAAATAAAGTATTGAATAACTTATAAAGTTATTCAACCTATATTGAAAACGAAAAAAATGCATATTCAGTGATGAGTTAGTATTTTAGTTCCCTTATATAAGAACAAAGGAGACATCCAAATTTATTCAAAGTATATGGGTATTAACTTAATGAGTCATATTATGAAATTTTAGGAAAAAGTAATAAAAAAAAGACTAAGGAAAGAGACAACTATGATTGAAAATAAATTTGGATTTATGCCTAAGCTATACATCTTCTTAAGTAACTAATTGAAAAGTATCGGGAACAAAAGCAAGACTTACACATGATATTCGTTAACTTGGTAAAAACTTATGATGGACTCCCAAAGGAAATTATACGGAGGTGTTATCATAACGTATATTGAAATAACCTAGTAAAAGCTTATGATGTAATGATAAGAGTGATGACTTCAAGTGGATTAATCCAAGCGATTCCCATAAAGATAGGGTTATATCAAAAATCAGCTCTAAGTCCCTATCTTTTTACACTAATTATGGACGAACTCAATTGACACATATGAGATACGGTACCTTGTTGTATGTTGTTTGCAGATGATATTGATTTGTTAGATGATACACGTGAAGGGGAAATATGGGAAGTGAAAGGTTTTAGGCTTAGTAGAGTAAAGACAAAATATATATAATTTAAGTTTAGTAATATTAGATTTAATGAGACAATTGTTAAGATAGAAGATGACGAGTTATCTAGAAAAGAGAGCTTTAAGTATTTAAGATCTTTTTTGCAAAAGGATAAAAGGATTGAGAGAGATGTGTTATATCGAATACAAGCAGGATGGTTGAAATGAAGGAGAAAGTTAGATGTTCGTTGTGATCGTAAAATATCTATAAGACTTAAAGGAAAGTTTTACAAAACGGCGGTGAGACCCATTATGTTATATGAGGTTGAATGTTGAAACTCGAGTACATGAGCAGAAGATGAGAGTTGCAAAAATGAAGATATTAAGGTGGATGTGTGGACATATGAGGATGGATAGAATAAGAAATGAAAATATTAGAGAGAAAGTCGGGTTGCATTTATTGAGGGAAAACTTCGAGAGACACGTTAAGATAGTACAGATATGTACTTGGACGACCAATAAATGCTCTAGTTAGGCTATGTGAAAGTATGACAAATATGTACATCAAACGAGAAATAGGAAGATAAAAAAAAAGACTTGGTTAATAACAATAAAACAAGATAAAGTTTATTTAAATATAGATGATATAATAGGGGATAAAATCTAATGACGTAGAATGATTCATATAGCCAACCCCACCTAGTAGGATAATACTTGATTGTTGTTGTAGTTATAATCTTACTTTAAACTCATTGATGGGACAAGATATGTAGCAATTTTAAAAGTTAGGACAAAGACAACTTGAGAAGGATGATGATAATGGTATTGATAATGATAGTTAACTATCATGTAATTATGTCTATTGATGTTGCATTATTAATTGATGATGGTAATGACAATGAATCTCTAACCACTTATTCCAAAAGCTTGAGTAAGAAAAAATCAATTTTATCTAATGGACCATCGTATTTGTTCATGGGAGAGCAATGAGTTTGGAGTCTCCGTGCTTGGACACACCTCATGCCCATTATGATTTAGAGGTAGTGACCTATTTTGACTTAAGTAGAGTTCCTAGACTTCTAGCTTTGATACCATGTTAAAGTTGATTAGTTAATCATTTATCCAAAAATACTTTGGTTAGGAAACAAATCAATTTTGTCTAATGGACAACCACACTTGTTCATATGAGACCAATAGGCACGGTGCCTCCTAACTTCTACACTTACAAAGGAAGGATTGTTGAATCTGACTTGCTTTTCATGTCTATATCACGTTCATTTGATGTTACACATTTTTAAGACTTAGTTGAGACAGAATTAAGTCTGATGAGAAGTTCTGAGATGAGACCTAATTTTCTTCACTGTTCAACTACAATGAATTTCTATCTATTCATGAGAGTTATCTGCTAAATTTTGCATTCTTGGGTATGTGCATCATGACATGAAAACTGCCATTTTATCTCTTTAGAATTAATATTCTGTTTTAACACTTAAACTTGCTAATACTAGTTTTTTGAGACAAAATGTTTAGTTTCTTGTTTGTTTGATTTGTTTTTTAGGATGAGTTTGCCAGTCTTCCTGCTATTGTTCCTGAAGGTCCAATTGCAATCTTAGGTTTGGTAATTCACTTGATCCTGAAAAGCCTCAGCTAATGAAATGAACTGCAAAATGTCTCAGTACTCACAATTCACAGAATGTATTCTCCAGGGTGGCGGAACAGCTGCACATACAATGCTTAAAGCATGGCCAAACCTGCACCTTCAAGGTTGGGAGATTGATGAGACAGTAAGAAAATTTCTCAAGATTATTTTTTTCTTAATAAATATCCTTCTAGTTGAATGGTACCTGTGCCAAATTGGTGCATCCAGCTCGTAAGGGAATCAACTTGCTTGGCTGTAGTTTTGAGTTGCAGCATTTCAACTTTGTAACTTTGAAGGATCGCCACAAGAGAGGGAGGTGAATTGTTTGTCCAAATTAAAAAAAAATTAAGTCTAGATATTAAGCAAAAACTTAAGTCTATGATGAGAACACTCAACCTAATCAAAACATCTATTTGCAACTAAGATAAATATAAGCAATTCAAATTCATATATAACGGATCAAAGCATTGTTAATTAATTAACAACTACTGTCAGCGTTTAGGTTGGTTTATATAAGAGACTATGTGATAGATGAATATTGTTGGTGTATATAATAATATAACTAGTTTAATTGCTAGATTGATCGTAACACTTCATGAATGTATATAGACAATATACAAGTGTTTTCCAAAATGTATTGACATGTAGGTATGAAATCTCGAGTTGGGCCACTTTGTACTGTCCAAGATGTAATGACTAAAAGTTGATACATAAGATAGGCAAAAAAAAAAAAAAAAAAAAAAAATTGTGTTGCACATGCTTGACAGTGTTGTATGTGTCGTCTGTTTCGCTTGTTTCACGAAAAAACAAACTTGTGTTGCACGGAATGACAAATTTCGCTTGTTTCCCAATTTTCCTTGGCACAATACGAAATTTTATACCATGAGGAGTAGATTAGAATAAAGAAAGGGGGTTACATATCTTGGTGAAATGAAAGGTTCATGGGATGCCCATTGAGATCACCCTTCAAAAGAAGAAATAGTTTTCTTATGTTTAAATGGGGAGAAATAGAATGATGACAATGAATGCCAAAAGATGACATTGGGTTTAATAGAACACCACCTGGGTATCCCCCAGCAGTTGGATGTTGTCATTCAATTTTTGTTTAGCTTATTACCATTAGTATTCTAATTTTAGCAACTTATATTGATGATATACTTATATCATGAAGTGTAACATGTAGGATATAATAGATGTCCAAAACCATCTTAAAAGTCTTGGAGTAGGAGTTGCTTACAACTCTTGTGGAACATCCATATCTTGATGAAAATATGCAATGCATCTCTTAAGTTGGTATTATTGGATATAAGCCTGAAGAAACTCTAATTACCCACAATCATAATTTGCAGTAAGAAGATAAATGACTTTGAACACCATTTTGTTATTTAAGACTAGTAAAAAAACTCATATATCTTGTAGTTACTAGGTTAGATATATCTTATGCAGTTGAGTTGTGAATCTGTTCATGCAATAATCCAAGTGTCATCATAATTTTTTAGCATATTAAAGGGTATACAAGGAAAAGTGGATAGAAAGTTTTTGAAGATTGACTTTAAAATTACAAAACCAATAGATATACATTGTGTTATAGACACTTATGTATGTCGCAAACAATCCATTGTTCCACGAGCACATGAAACACATTAAAGTAAGCCAGACTGTCACTTTATTCACGATCCCATAGTGTGTAAGATTAGTACACTGTTCGCTTGTTTACTAGAACAAGCAATTGATATTTTTTAGTTAGCCAATTTTTACTAAGCTATGCTCTAGTACTTGATTTGTTTGTTTGTAACAAGCTGAATATGATAGTCCAGCATGAGGAGTGCTAGGAGGAATAAGCTTTTTCAATATTATGTAGTCTATCTTGAGACTTTTTCCATGTCTGAATTTACCTATTTGTATATTTTTAGCTAGTTCTTAGGTATTTTTTTTATGGTTATAAAATACAAAATTTCTATTATCTTTGAATAAAATAATTAGAATTTCTCCTCTAGCTCATACTTTATTATTCATTTTTATTCTTTTCTTGAGCAATCCGATTAATGCTTAAAACAATCAATACTATTTAAAAGAATCTTATAATCATGGTTTGGATTTTCATTTTAGGTTGAAAGACAATTGAATCATATCAGTATATTAAATTATGAAAATTCAATATTGAAACGATATGTCAATAAATATCATTTTGTGTTGACACTTGACACATCTTGCTAACTTATATTACAAGGCAAGGTTTAAAATTTCGACCTGTGTCGAGGTTTCGGTTTTGGACCGGAATGATACGATTTCGGTATTGTATCGTGCCGTGCCAATATAGTTTCAGTATTTTCTAAATAAAAAATATATTAGTTAAAAAATAAACAATATAAAAAATAATCTTAAAAAAAAAGAAAAGATATGAAAATAGATAAATAAATAAATAAAAATTTTATTATAATTTTTAAATTAAAATAAATGAAATATAAAATTAATTAGATAATTTTATTAGGGTTTAATAAAGCCTTTTTGATTATCTCCATCATAACTAGGAGTTTATTAAAATAATTAACCTAAATTTAATTAAAAAAATTTGAAATTCGACACTAACGAGCTCACGCGACTTTGGCGCTGTCGCAGGGTTACACTACCCCTCAACCATGGCCGCGGGGATCGCGTGACTCCTCTGGCACGACCGTGGTGGTCCATTTGCAACGATCGCAGGGTCACACAATGCCTTCGCGGAGGCAGCGGAAGGGTTACTGCTGTTGTGGGGTCGAGCAACCTCTCCGCTGCGACCACAGGGTCGCGCAACATGTCACAACTATTGCAAGTTTGGTGCCGAGGTTGTGCTGGTGTCGGTCGCCGAGCGGAATAAGATGTTTTGCCTGTTTCGACCGTCTCGGCACGACACTTTCAACCATGGTACAGGGCAATATGAATTCACGTATTATTTTTTTAAAGCTTGCCATTCGAAAAGAGAAATTATGGTGTACAAGATGAACATAAATTTACATTTCCAAATTTCAAATTCTAACCCTTTTGAAATTTTAACCTCACAATACTCAATGTTCATGAAGATACTTCATTGATAAGCTATTACTCTAAGTAAACATAAGCCTTTTTGGACAACAACTATAAATTAAATTAAACTAGCTAATCTTATCTTTCATTTATAATCTGTACAATATTGCTAAGAACATTTTCAAAAATTGAGGATCATGTTTTTTTTTTTTATGGAAATTCTGGTGAGATTGACAAATATCATAGTTGTTAGGAGGCTTTGCAAATTTGGTAGGATAAACAAGAATATGAAACCATAAAGGCTCAATGTTCAAATTTTTTTTAAACAACTTTCAGGGTATATGGGGATTAATATTATAGGGCTGAAAGTGGATTAATCACAAGATAATTATGGGAATGTTTAAATTGTACATGCAAAACAAAGGTCAGTATGGTCACACTAATGCTTGACCCATATCCTGTGTTGATATAGTCTACATCAACCGAGAATTGTACCAAGACCAAGACTTTAACCTTAATTACTTGCGTAGGGATTTTTAGAAATTTTGAATAGTAAAAATATGTCTAGTTCTTTACCAAAGGCAATGCCAAATAAGAGGAAGTTGACCATCATTAAAGGTTGGCATTGCCTTCAATCAATCTGGTAAAAAAGACAAGACCCTTTCATATCAATTTTAGTGCGACTAGCACTGAGACATAACTTTTGTTGACCAACATTCTGTGTCATTACAAGGTGACGCCAGCTGTGATCGAGGAGAAAGTGGCAATGACAAGTGCATATCTTGCCTAAATTTTCCTTTGTTATTATGTACTTTCGAACCTAGTTCTCCACTGAAGATTTCATTTTGCACACCCTTTTGAATATCAAGTTCAATAGTATATTTTCCTCCATACTCATTCATTAAATTCCATGAAGGCCTATGTACGCTCACTTATGAAAAGGCACAACTGACACTGGTTGTTGTCCAGCACAGTAGTTGATCATTAATATGATTTTTTATTTTTAAATTTCTTTTGTTTTATTAAATAAAATTGTATTGTGTTTCAAAATAATGCATAACTTATAAATTTATTGGCAAACTTGTTTGCAATTCTTTTACATGCTACTGATTATGTTAGACTATTATCAATTTTAGTAAAATTGTTCTTGCTAGGTTTCCTTCTTTTATTGGTTGTGGTACATTAATACAATATTACCTCTTCCTCATTAAATTTTCTGTAAATGTTTTAGCATTTGTCTTGTTCACGTTTATGCCAGCTGATTGATTTGGCAAGGGAATATTTTGGTCTATCTGATCTAGAGAAGTGCACATCAGCTGGTGGTTTTCTTTCGGTTCACATTGGTGATGCACTTTCTGAATCTGTGACAACTGGAGGTGGCTTTGCTGGTAATTACTTTTAATTTTCCAAGGACTTAAATTCTTTCCTGCAAAATTGCTTTGAATTTCCTTCATGAAGATGCTTTTTCTTTTTATTCTGTTTACATTCTAAAAATTTTGAAGTTAGGGAAATTAATATGCTCCAATGTAAAATCCTAATCCTAAAACATCAATATGGAAATAAATCTATAACCCTTTGCTTACTTCTAAGGATGGATAGAGGAAGGATGGAGGATTATTGGGGAAAAAAATCCACCGTGGAAAAGAAAGGAAAAGAAAGAGGAAAAGAGAGGAATAGTTGTGAGGAAAGGAAGAATTAGGGAAGGAGGAAGAAGCTTGGAAGGGGAAGAGGTGTGAATTGTCCATGTTCCGCGACTCATGGCCAGGCCAAGGCTGCGACTCATGGCTAGGCCAAGGCCGCGACTCACGGCTAAGCCAAGGTTACAGCTCATGTCCAGAATAAGGCCACAGTTGTGACTCGCAACCACGAGGTCGCGTGGTGGCAACTCATAGCCACGTGGCTTGGCTGTGAGTCGCATGGCCACTTGTAGCTGCAAGGCCACCATTTGCAGTTGCAAGGTCACCACTTGCAGTTGTGAGGCTGCCACTCTTGGTCGTGAGGCTACCATGCACAGTCACAAGGTTGCTACACACAACTAGGTTGTGACTCTTGACTATTAGCTCAGTGAGCTTCTTGGTCTAGACTGACGAGGCACATGGGATTTTTTTTTTCTTTGCTCAAAGGAAAGAAATTTTTGCTTGATTTCAGGTAGATTAACAAAGGAAATTATCTTGACTCTCATGTAATTCTTTCTTTTTCTTACCCTAATCTGTCCTTCAAGATAATTTTCCTTCAAAGGAAAATAGAGTATTGGACTTAGTTTCTTATAGAAAAGGGAACTAGCTAGGGACACTAATGTGGTAGAAAAATTTGGAGGAAAGGAATAGGGAAAGATTTCCCTAGTTTATGACTTAATAAAAAGGAAAAGTTTTTGATTATTTGAAAGGAAAGAAAGAGGTTAAGAAAGGTTTAAATTTATAAATTAATTGTTAAAAATATAAACAATGATTATAGTAATAGTTTCTAAAAAAATATCTTATTTGGAGTCAGAGTTCTTTTGCCCAATATTGGAGAAAACATGTGAAAAAGTTTAGGAAGTATCTAGGTACTTGGGGAAGCTTTACCCTAGGAGCCTTTCCTACATTTCCTTGTCATAGGAGGCTATGCTTTTTGATAATTCTAATACCTTTAGCACTCTAGAAAGTGCAGACTAGCACATGATCATGATGAAGAGATGTTATACTCCAAAGTATATTTACACTTCAATAGATATAATTAGGATATAGAGGGGTTGATTGAGGATAATTAGATATATCTTAAATGCTTTTAATGTTGAATTAATTGTTTTACAACTGAGGCAGGTTGTGTTGGGATTTGATGATTTTTTCAATTAGATTTGGGGTTCATTTAGGGTTACATTTGATGTTTAAGAATGGGATTAGGTTGTGGTGTGCATCAATTTAATTTTGTCTTGGGCTTAAATTGGAGCTTTTATGATTAAACATGATATGAATGAATTAGCTTGAACCAATCTGGATGGGCTCAATTGGGTCAAGGTTATTATTAAAATTCCTCTACCTTCACTTGATGTAAGCATGCTATAAGCTTGTCTCGTCTCCTAAACTTAAGGTCATGTCTTCTGCAAGTGTCTCTGCATGCCCACTAGTTTGCGCTGATCAAACTACACCACTAGCCATCTCTGTGAACACTTGTATTTATTGCTGTGCCCACATTTACCTAGGAGTCAAAATGACACTATTAGCTTTCTTTGTGAGCGCCTGAATTCAAATTATGGAGATGATCTCATTTAGAAGCTATAGGGATCGAAGATTTTATGATTTTTTTTTCTAATGCATAATAATCATTTTGGAATTAGTAATCAATAATTAGTTTGAGATACTTATTTTATTTTTCTAGTGACTATACTTTCCTAGTGATAACCTTCCTTCAAGATCTAGTGACTTATATTGGCAATGAAATTTGACTTATCAGTGCAAAGCAATTAAGATATTCACAATAGTTTGCAACAAAATCACTTAAATTATATTGGCATACTATAATATTCTGAATACATAACACGAGAATATAATCATGACTTTATATGGTTGAGACTTGTGACATTAGATTATATATGTTCCATGCACTTGAACATTCATTTATAACTTACTATAGAAAGTAAGGACAGAATGTTGAGTCTTGTTGGGCTCTACAAGTGGAATTTACCATATGACTTGTCAGCCAACTGATAGCGAGACCAGTTTGGCATAGCAGCACATGACAAGAAATAAAGAGGGAAGAAGAGAGACCGAGGGAGGGAAAAGAGGAGAGGGGAGAAGGAGAGGAGTATTAAAGGGATGAGCAACAAGAGAGAAGAGAAGCCATGGGAGAGAAAAGAGGAGAGGGAGAAGGAGAGGAGTATTAGAGGCACAAGCAATAAACAAGTGATGATGTGTGAGGTTTCGGGTAGAAAGAAAAGTGTATTGAGAGATAAGAGAGAAATTAAAAATTCCTAACTGTTTGAAAGTATCACTAATCTATTAAATATGATTAAACAGGACTATCCAACATATATAAACTTTACTATTTTTTAATCTAGTCAAAGGTTGAAATATCTGACCGTGTTGGTCGCCATGGGCAACATTTACCATTTTGCTAGTTGACTAACAACAAGGCTTCTTTGGCAATGACCACGCATAATGTGAAATAGAGAGGGACAGAAGAGGGACTCAGGGAGAGACAGAAGAGGGGAGGAGAGTATTAGAGAGACGAGCAATAGGTGAGCGATGACAAGTATGCATGTGGAAAGAGAAGGGCATGGAGAGATAAGAGAGAAATTAAAAAAATTCTAACATACCACAAACCTAATTAAGTATGATTGAACTAGATTATCCAACATATATAAACTTAATTCATTTTTAAACTATTCAAAATAAATTCAAATTGAGACTTGTTCAAATTCACTTGACGAATCACCATTCCTACTCAATGAGCTCTTCTTATCACTAAACTGACCTACACTCAACCCTTAAAACTTCAAATATTAATTCAATTTAGCTTAATCAAAATCTAAAATGTTTTAAAAATAAGTTAAAATGTAAATAAGAAAATTTAGTATCTAATATTAGTCAAGATTTACTATTTTTTTATTTAGTATCATTAAGCTTTTTCCCCTCTTATAAATCTTCTCTTAGCTCTTCGGTTTGAGTATTAAGGATTTGTTAGAGTTCAACATAACACTATAATTAAATTAAATTGATTTGATTAAGTTAAGAAAATAAGTTTTTATTTATTTATTTTTAATTCACTTCATCTAGATATCATTAAAGATACATAAGGATTATAATAGATATTTTAAAAACCTTTATCCAATTCAATTTGAAGGTATAAACTTTTTTTAATTTTGAATTTCTTTTTATCAAAAAAATCTTGAATATGAAAGTTTTAAATTTACATGAGTCGAATTTCAATTTTTAGAAATTTATACTTATAATATTAAATAAATTTAATTATCATATTAAAAAAATCTAATTTATATAATATTTTTACATTCTAAAATTTGAAAAAGCTTATATCTATATTTTTTTTATCCACTTTAATAATTGTAGACCAGTGACAAGCAGATGTAAGACCGTTAGGCGCGCCTGAGGCGTTTTTTCATCACCTTCTTTTCTTTTCTCAGTTATATCTGCTTCCTCTGTTTTCTTATTTTTTTCCCTTCTTGTTGACAGCAAAACTGCAACTTCTCTCTGTTATATCTTCTTCCTCTGTTTTCTTTTTTTTTCCCTTTCTGTTGACAACAAAACTGTTGCTGCTGTGATGCTGTCCCGTTTTTTTTCCTATTTTTCTTTTTTTTTTTTTGTTTTCTGTTGTTGGTACTGTAAAAAACTGGATAGCTTCGTTTTTTTCCCTTTCCTGTTTTGTTTTCCAGTTTTTTATTTTGTTGTTGGTCCTGTTTTTTTTCCTTTTTTCCCCTGTTTTCCTTTTTCTTTTCCTATTTTTCTATTGCGGGTAGTGGTACCAGTGGTACAGTACTTTTCTATTATTGTTGATGCGAGGTACAGTAGTTTACCATTCCATTAATTCATTAAAATATTTTTTTATTTTGTTTTTAATTTTTTAGGTTATTTTCTTGTTCGATTATAATGGAAGGTAGTAGTGATACTCCAACATATATATCAAAAGATCTGGCATGGAATTATTTTCAAAGAGTTAATCTGAATAACAAAAATGATTTGATTTGTAACTTTTGTCAAAAAGTTACAAAAGGAGGTATTTATCGTGCAAAACAACATCTTGTTGGGGGGTTTCGAAATACTACGACTTGCAAAAAATGTCCGCCTCATGTACGTGAAGAAATAAAAAATTTCATGGAGAAAAAGGCAGAGAAAGGCAATCTTTCTAAACTTGCGACATTAGACTTTGAGGATGTAGATCCTCTTGGTGATGATATTGATATGGATGATATTGGAGCTAAAGCTGTACCGCCTATAAGTACAAGTACAAGTTCTAGATCAGTGAATATGCAAAAAAGGCCAAGACAAATAGGTCCAATGGATACGTATTTTGCTCCTAATGTGCAAAAAAAATATTGAAAGTAGAAAGGGTAAAGAGAGGCAAACTACGATAAATGAGGCATACAAGAAAGAATTGAGGGAAAAAACTTGTATGGCTATAACTGAGTGGATGTATGATGCGGCAATTCTTTTTAATGCCGTTAACTATTCAAGCTTCAAAAGGATGTTGGACTTGGTTGGCCAATATGGTGTAGGTCTAAAAGGACCTAGTTATCATGAGGTGCGGGTTTCTTTTCTAAAAAAGGTTGTTGATAGTGTGACTAATAATTACATTAAGTTGTGTGAAACAGAATGGGCAAAGTATGGTTGTAGTTTGATGGCAGATGGGTGGACAGACAAAAGACAGAGGACATTGATTAATTTTTTAGTGAATTCTCCTAAAGGTTCAGTTTTCATTGAATCGGTTGATGCTTCTGATTATGCAAAAATTGGAGAGAAAATATTTCAGTTGCTTGATCGATTTGTGGAGAGTGTAGGAGAAGTTAATGTTATTCAAGTTGTTACGGATAGTGCAAGTAACAATGTGCTTGCTAGTAAGAATTTATTTAATTTTTTCTTATCATTATGCTTTTTCTTATATATGTTAAAATTATCTAATTTTATAACTTTTTATAGGAAAATTATTAGAAGCAAAAAGGCCACACTTGTATTGGACTCCTTGTGCTACTCACTGTGTTGACTTGATCTTAGAAGATATTGGGAAATTACCTGATTTTAAAGTAACATTGCAAAAGGCAATGAGTGTGAATGCTTACATTTACGTTCGCTCCGGTATGATAAATATGTTGAGGCAATTCACAAGACAAAAAGAGTTTTGTCGGGCGGGTGCCACGAGATTTGCTACTGCTTTTCTCACTCTTGAAAGGATGCACCTACAGAAGCAAAATTTAAGGAAAATCTTCATTTCAAAGGATTGGACAGAGAGTAAATGGGCAAAAGAAGCGGCGGGGAAGAAGGTAGCTAAAATCATCATGACACTTAGATTTTGGAGCAGTATTGTGCATATTTTAAAGATATATGGCCCTTTAGTTCGTGTTCTGAGACTGGTTGATGGTGAAAGAAAACCTGCAATGAGCTATATTTATGAGGCTATGGATAGGGCAAAAGAAACAATTATGAAGACCTTTAAGGAGAAAGAAGAGAAATACAAAGAAGTGTTTGAGATCATTGATAAGATATGGGAATGCCAACTTCATTGGCCTCTGCATGCTGTAGGACATTATTTGAATCCAGAATATTTTTATTCATACACAGATTCAAATATCTGCGGAGAAGTGGTGAATGATTTGTTTGAAACTATGGAGAGATTGGTTTGAAACACTGCCGAGCAAAGATAAAATCACTGCCCAACTCTCTATATATCGAAAGGCAGAAGGACTATTTGGGAGGAATGTGACAATTAGACAATAGAAGAGCATTATCTCCAACAGAATGGTGGGAATGCTACGGAGCAAATACCCCAGAATTGCAAAAGTTTGCTATTAAAGTGCTTAGCATCACTTGTAGTGCTTTTGGTTGTGAGCGCAATTGGAGTGTATTCGAGCAGGTATGTAATAAATATAAATGTTTAATACTATTAGTATGTTACTTTTATAAGTAGAAAATATTCTTTGTTATTTTATTATACTTATTGTGATTTTTGATATTTTGTAGATTCACAGCAAAAAAAGGAATAGGCTAGCTCAGCAACACTTAAATGATTTGATATTTGTGAAATACAATCGTGCCTTAAAACTTCGGTATGACGCACGTGATAAGATTGACCTTGACAGATATTGATGATAGTAATGAATGGTTGATGGGTAGAATGGATGGAGAAAGAGATAATGAAGAAGATGAGTTGGTTTTTGAAGGTGATGACTTGACATGGGATGTCGTTGTTAGGGCTAGTGGAGCTGAAGAGCCTGAATATTGTACTAGAGGAAAAAATATTGCATCCATGACCTCTAGTTCACATGCTAGACCTAAACAAGTTGAGAAGGGAAATACATCTTCCTTTATGAGACACTCATCTCTAAGACTTTAGATGAAGAAGAAGAAGAAGAAGAAGAAGAAGAAGAAATTGAATTTGAAGAAGATGAAGATAAAGAAGAAGAAGAATACAATGAGGATGATCTTGAGCTTGATGATTAATTTGACTTATTACGCTTGTTTTGATGAACTTTGTTAGTTTAAATTAGAAAATTGAAACTTGAAAGTTTGAAACTTTTATTAATTTTATCATGGTGCTGTTTTGCTTGTCGTATTTGATATTGATGTGTGTGGAATATTAATAGTTATCATATTTGACATATTATATGAGTGTGTGAATAGTTTAGTAGTCATCAACCTCATGCTCAAGAGGAGTGCGCCTCAGGCGCGCCTCGCGCCTTGGGCTCTATGAGCCCTTTGCACCTTGGTGCGCCTCGCGCCTCTAACAACATAGGATATAGGCTTGACACTAAATAGTGGAAGACGAAGGGTTTTCGGAATGAGATGAGGTTTTGCGTTGCACGAAGGTTGCGTGTAGGTTTAGGGGACAAATAAAATTAAGGGAAAAAATTTAAGGAAATTAAAAATAGGAAAAGAAAGAAAATTGGTATAAATAAAACTAATGAAAAAAACTTAACGAAAATAAAAATAGGAAAAAGAAAGAAAATTGGTATAAATAAAATTAAAGAAAAAACTTAACGAAAATAAAAATAGAAAAAGAAAGAAAACTGATATAAATCAAATTAAGGTTTCATAATATAATTAGTGGCTAAAAATTTATTTATTTATTATAATAATTATCTACTAAATTTTTATCGATAATCTTATTAAACTTTATCATAAAACTTTAAAAAATAAAATTTCAACTAGTCAAAATTTTATAAAAAATATTTCATCAAAATAAATTTTAAATGATATTTTTAAATTTTTTATTGGTAAAAGTAAATATAAATATTGATCATTATGAATGAAATATAAATTTTCATTTATTATAATTACTGATCAATTATTTTTGTTAACAATTTTGTCAAATCTTATGATATTTTTTATTTTAAAAAAATTAACACAGTGACAAAATTAATTTAGGCGAAAATTAATTAACACAATTATTTTCATTCATTATGATATTTTTAAATTTTTAGAATCCAAAATTAATATAATTTTTTATTATATTTTAGGCGAAAAGAAAGGGAGTGAAAGGGTTGTAGGCGAAGAAGTGAAAAAATTACAGCAAATATTAATTCATTTAAACTTTTACTTGGTAAAATTTAATATAATCATCCATAAAATATTGTTAATGATATTTAATTTTATTTATTAAAATTATCAATTAAATTTTTATGGTATTTTTATCAAATTTTATTAATAAAATTTTAAAAATAAAAAAATTCTACTCGACTTTCAAGCATAATTTGTTTAAAAATAATATATTTGGTTAATAAATATTTTTAGTTAACTAAATAAAGTTAAAATTAGCTAGTAAACGGTAAAAAAATATTAGTTAAATTTGATAATTAGTGATAAATTATTAATACTAGTTAATATACACTTCAACAGTTATTTTTAAAATTTTTATTTATCAATTTTAACTTTGATAAATTATCAATTAAATTTATTTGGTCAAAAATATTTGGCTAAAGCACGACAATAACAGTATAAAAATGACGATGAAGGAGAAGAAAGATGGAGAAAGAATAAAATTCAAAGATAAGCAATCCAATGTAATTTTGAATATATTTTATTATACATAAAAATCTCTCTCATGTCTAAATTTTGAAAGTATAAATAAAAATTAATTACTAGTAAGTATGACCTATAAATATTTTTAATTACTAGGCAAAATCAAATTTTGGCTAATAAATCAAATTTTGATCTATAAAAAATTTAAAATTATTGGACAAATTTAAAACAATGAAATAAGGTGATTCGTAATTATTTACTTGCTGAAATTTATTTTGGCTGATAATTCTAAATGTTTACTGGTCAAACTCATTTTGGATGGAAAAAATTCGTTGGCAATCTCGTCTTTTTTTAGTGTATCAGGAACCGAAGTAAGACTTACAATGGTATTCATCAACCTTAAAAAAATAGAGTACCAAAGAAAATTATAAGAAGAATTTCATGAAAGTTCGACAATAGAAATTATATATCTTTTCTAGCAACTAATTGAAAAGTATCGGAAATAGAAATAAGATTTACACATGGTATTTGTTGACCTAGAAAAATCCTATGATAGAGTCCCATGAGAAATTATATGAAAAATTCCATGGAAGGTCAGACAACTATTTAAGAATTATCAGGAACAGAAGCAAGACTTACATAGTATTCGTCAACATAGAAAAAACTTTAAGATAGAGCCCCAAGGAAAATTTTATAAAAAATTCTAGAAAAGAAAGGTATTAGCATAATGTATATTGAATTAATTAAAATATATATGAGGATGTAATGAGAACATTGAAGACTCCATGTGGATTAATCTAAGTGTTTCCCATAAAAATAGGGTTGCATTATGGATTAACTCTAAGTCTCTATATTTTTATACTAATCATGGACAAACTGGACATATAAAAGATATAGTACCGTGGTGTATGTTGTTTGTAGATAATATTATTTTGGTAGATGAGACATGTGAAGAGTAAATACTAAATTCGAATCTTAGCGGAAAATGCTAAAAGTGAAAAGTTTTAGATTTAGTAAAAGATAAAATATATGAAATTTAAATTTAGCAATGTTAGACATAATGAGACAATTGTTAATTTAGAAGATGATGAGTTATTTGTTATTGAGAGCTTTAAGTATTTATGATCATTTTTGAAAAAGGATTGAGGGATTATAAGGAGAGCGTCAGATGTTCTTTATGATTGTAAAGTACCTTTAATACTTAAACAACAGTTTTACAAAATGACGGTTATGCCTGCTACGTTATATGGAATTGAATGCAAGACTATTACTCGAGCATATGAGTAGAAGATGAAAGTTGCATAGATGTGGATGTTAAGGTGGATGTGCGGACATACAAGGATGAAAAGGATAAAAAAATAAAAAATATTAGAGAGAGTTGGGATTGTTCCTATTGAGAAAAAACAACAGGAGATACATTTAAGATGATATAAACATGTACTTAGATGATCAATAAATGCTCTAGTTAGGTGATGTGGAATTATGATAAATGTGCATATCAAACGAGGAAGAGAAAGACAAAAAATACTCGGTTAACAATGATAAAATAAGATAAAATTTAATTAAATATAAATGATGATATAGTAAGGGATAGAGCCCAATGACGTAGAAGGATCGATATAGCCAACCCTACTTAGTGGGATAAAGCTTAGTTGTTATCCAAAACTTGTCTTTAGGCTTTAGCAAACAAAATACAAGCATTAAAGGGATACATAATGCTCAAATTTCTTATCAATTAGTTATGTTCATTTCAAATAAAATTACATCTTCAATAGTAAAAGTTTTTCGTGCTTTTAAATTTAAAAGTGCTCTAATGTTGCATAATTCAAAAGCAAAATATATCATAGTTATAGAGGACCTAGAAATGCCTTTGTTTTTTTTTTTTTGCTCATTTGAG
The DNA here is from genome assembly GCF_018446385.1 of Zingiber officinale. Taxonomy (NCBI): domain Eukaryota; kingdom Viridiplantae; phylum Streptophyta; class Magnoliopsida; order Zingiberales; family Zingiberaceae; genus Zingiber; species Zingiber officinale. The sequence goes on along the minus strand of NC_055995.1, from coordinate 109,225,103 downwards.
TGTTTTATTTGTAAAAATTGATTAGATTATAAGTGTAAATCATTATAAAATGAAAGAATTATATAATTTATGAATAACTAAAAAAAAAAGTTAATAGATTATAACATTTTTTACTCTAAAAACTGAGTTGAATTAATTAATCAAATAAACACCTATCAACAATCTAAATAATTATTAAATTAACAATTAATTATATAAAAAATTAATCAAAAAGTACAACTTATACTAAAAATTAATCATCTCATTAAATATTATTCAATTAATTAAGAATCAAAGCATATGACAACATGATACATGATACAGAGCAAAACTATATTGTTTCTTATAAGACCAAAACTCTAGCAAGGTTTGAGATGCAAAGATAAACAAATATGAATCATCAGTATCATTTTCTTAACAAAAGAAAATAACCATTTAGGAAATGCGTAGACCAGATTTTATGATCTTAGAACCTCTTGCAGTATGGTATTATATATAAAAAGTTTCAACTGTTTTCTAATACATTAATCTCGTAATATATCATCCATATCTGATATTCTAGTGCATACCTCATTCAATAACTGTAATGTATGCCTCAACAAAAATGAGGTCATGCATTTGGTCCAGAATCCAACGAAGCTAATAATTCCATAAGTATTTCATTTTTATAATAAAAAATAAAAGTATGACTTAAGTCATTCTGGAATGAATTACATGTTATTTAAATTAGTTGCTAAATCAACAAAGACTTAAATCTTGTGATTAAAACTAATCGTTATGTGGAATTTAATGGATCAATTCTGGAACACTCAAATCAATATTGCAACATAATGTAATGGTCATGATTAAACAGAAGTCTGCATTAGTCTTTGTCATATTAAAGTTAGTCAAGTCCAAATGATGATATCCAAATACCATATTCAGAACTATAGCAAGTGTATGCTTTTGCAATTTTTTAACATGCATGTATTGCTTGTTAATAATTGTAATCCTATTGTTTCATGTTGCCATATAGGAATTATTGTGGATTTATTTTCTGGTGGAGAAATCCTTCCTCAGTTGAAGAAGGTTTGTGCTCTTTTTCTATGGAATATTCCACTTCCATCTTTGCTTATATCTGTATTACGAAATACTTTCCATGTGAGATTTTCTTTTGTGACTTATTTATGTGTTGACTTGATGGTGCATATCATACACCAGAGTTCTAGAACTTTTCTTGTGAGAGACAATTCATCCCATGCCAATTTCAGACCCACATTTATGGGAGTTCATGCACTGGGATAATAAATTCTGGTAGCTTTGTGGATCGCTACTTATTTTACACCATGAGAAAATTTTTAGTTCTTCTTTTCGTGCCATGTATTTTATTACATTACATATTTCCTACATGTTGAATTGATTTACTTAATTCTATCGAGAAGGTATTTCAATTATATTACCAACTCAACATATTCTTAGTTTCTTGAAATGCTAAAAAGTTTAGTTCAATCATCTTCTACATGATTGTTTATTTGCTAAAATTAGCCTAATAAATCCTTCTAAAGATATGAAATAAAGGAAACGATTCCATGAAGAATCCGAAGAGAAGCAAATAAATGGCCCTTGTCATTTATACTTGTGCATGTATATAACAACAACAACCAAGCCTTTATCCAACTAAGTGAGATTGACTAAATGAATCATCCTATAGTATTGGGCTCGATCCCCTACTCTATCCTTATTTATATTTAAATGAATTTTATCATATTTATGGTTACTAAGTTTTTTTTTGTCTTCCTCTTCATCAATTAATGTGCATATCTGTCAAGGTTTCACGTTGCCTAATTGGGGTATTATTGGTCGCCTAAGTCCATATTCATATTATCTTAAATGCATCTCTTGGTGTTTTTTCTCAATAGACACAATTTTGGTTTTTTTCTCTAATGTTCTTATTTCTTATTTTATCTATCTTCGTGTATCTACACATCTACCTTGCACATTTACCTAACATCCTATCTTTGTGACTCATCTACTCGTGTGTGATCATTTGAATCAGAGAAGCAAATAAATTTCCATCCACCTATAGTCATGCATGTATGGTGAAATAAATTTCCATGAAAATTTTTAAGAAAAGCAAATAAATAGTCCTTGTCACTTATACTCATGCATGTATTGGGAAGTAAATTTCAAACATTATGTTTAGATCCACTAATAATGATTTTTTTTTGGATTATTTGAATAAGGTGATAGACTAAACACTGTAATATGCTGGCATTTGTAGTGATAGTGTTGTTTTAGAAGTTCATAAAATTGCAGATAGTAATGTATGACCAAGAAAAATATTGCCAACATGTTGGAATTAAAATTGTTGAAAATTGTTGCACGATAGTAAAAATGTTACATCCTATAACCGCCAAAACCTGTACTTTCACTAGTAATACATTACATCCAATGGTGTTGAAATGGACCATCTTTGATAGCTATTATTGCTGCAATGCCTATGTAAATAGGTTACCTAAAGAAAAATAAAATATTTGAAATAATCTCATATAATCATACATATCTTGAAATTTTATAATCACTTACCTAGTCATATATATATTCATAAACATGTAGTTTGTTATAATGATCAAGTTGTTAGGGCTGTCTATATGAATTATATCTTCCAACGAGCTCTATGCAAGGTTATATCACTAATAACAATCATGACTTTTGCTCGTAAACTCTTTATGCAAGGATTAGAATTGTATCATAACATCCCCACTTGGTAATTTTCTCATCACTTTGTTGCTCTCTACCACACCCTTGCTTGATCCCCTTCATAAGGAGGGATGATGCTATACTCTTCTTTGTTGAGTAACTCTTCCCATGCATTTTTATGATGCATGACACCCTCTCCATCACCATCGTCTCTAGGAGATTTGCACGCCGTGAAAATTCATGACCATACTTCATCGCTTTCATGCAATGATTAGGAAGATCTCAAGGGTCGGCACCTTTGGAATTCCCTATCGCTCAACAAATTGATGATTGGCAGGAGGCTCACACCTACACTTCCTACCACCTCTCAACCTAGTCCACCGTTCTTCCAATGCCATTTGATCCTCCATGCATGCGCTATCAAACCTCTAACATCCCCACCTGAAGCTAATTTTCTCATCTCACCTTGTTACTTTCCTCTAGCACACCCTTATCCTTGCTCAATCCCCTTCATAAGGAGTGATGGATCTTTACTCAAGTCACCTAAGAAAGTTGGCATGCAAGGTAGCTATAACCTTCATATAGATCTAAATCACAAGATGAGGTTGAAAATGAAATGATCATAGATAGAAAAATGTATTAGAAATTACTTGGTTAACTAATCTACCTATCTAGGGCACCTTTTGACATCTCTTATGTCGTAAATGTTGTGAGCTAGTTCATGCATAACCCTAATGCACATTTTTAAGTAATCTACAGGATATTTTTAGCAACTCCAGGGAAAGGGATTTTGTTCAAGAAGCATAGCTTGATTACACTTCAACTGTCTATTGCACCTTTATTGGAGAGAACTTAGTTACCTAGACGAAGCAAACCCGATGAGAATAATGTCTCATGAACCCACAATAAATTGAAGATAAAAACTAGGAAAAGTCTGAATTTAGCAAAGCACAAATTTAAGGTCTATGAGATAGAAGAGAACACAATTTAAAGGATTTGGGCTGGTAAGTTAGATAAACGTCACAAGTATTGTCTTGATAAGTTGTAGTCTAATAAAAAACCAATAAGTGAGAGCCTCACTATGCTTTTGTATTGAAAACAAACATTCTATATATGTGTGGTTGCCGCCCCTTCCCCCTCTATTTATAACTATAAGGTGTCATGAAAATCCTAAAAGACATAAAATAAGCCTATTTAGAAGAGTCCTAGATAGACTACTTCAACGATTAAAATACAGTTATGTGTCGTCCGGTATAGACGATTTTTATCGTTCCGCCGCTGGAGCGAAACTGGTATAGGAGGCGGGATAATTTCATGTGTCACGCGTCACACGACAGAAGGAGTCGCGTCGCGTCGTGCGACAGAAGGAATCGCGCGCCGTGAGATGGAAGGAAATATGCTATATAACATAGGAGGCAGCTGCGGCGAGCGATCATTAGTAGTGGGGAGGCAGCGGCAAGGCATCAGCGAGGCGACAACAAGGGTAGCGACCATTCTCGGGACATGTATGATTTCAATTTGACCTAAACGAGCAGAGGTGGTGTATCAGAGGTGTAAGACATGTTGTGGGACTCCTCCTGTGCCGCTAGAAGTGTCGTCGAAAGCCTCTGGCGGTGCTGGGCGCCTCGTCGAATGCCTCTTGCATTATCGGACGCCTCACAAGACGTTGTCGAATGCCTCACAGAATGTCGTCGGATGCCTCGCTAGACCCCTCCGGTGCGGCTGAATGCGTCGCGGGATGCCTACGGCGTTGCCGAATACCTCGTAGGACATCGCCGGATGCCTCGTAAGACGCCATCGGATGCCTCGTTAGACGTCTCCAGTGTCGCCGGACTCGTCGTGGGATGCCTTCGGCGCTGCGTGTACGCAAGGCGTTTTTGTTCATCGAAAGTTAAACCAAAGATTTAATTAATTGAAACATTTCCCAATTTAGGTGTGATATTTCGAAAAGACTTTTATAAACCCTAATTAAATTATCCCCCAAAATATATAAAAAATATATTTAAAATTAAATAAATTTTATTAATTAATATTCTGTTTTTTTTACTATTTTATATATTTTTAAAAATTCTAAAAAAATCTAATAAATCCTTTATATTATGATATATTTAGTTTTTATTTTTTTACTATTTAATTGATATTTTGATTTTTTTTTACCATTTTAAATTTATATTATTTAAATTAATAATTAATTAAATGAATAAATAGTTAATTTATATAATTGGGCATTGATGGACATGTGAAGAAATCAATATCAATATTGCATGTCATGCGATGATTATTTAATCTGGGTGTTGCAGAACTATAGAGTTGACCTAAGCAGACTGTTATAAGCACCAATACTTCCATCTAATTCACGCCACTACTTTTGGTATTAGTAAGGTAACATATTATGATATATCAATTTTAATCCAAGTTATTGATAGATTAATTTTATTTAAAAAAACTATATTTAATTATTTTTTCTAGTCATATTAAGTTGTCTAATAATTGAGAATTTATATAAAATCAATGTACAACTTATTTTTAAATTATACATAATAAAAATATTTATCTAATAAATAAAAAAATACCGAAACCGTATCGGCACATCACGATACGATATCAAAACCATATTGTTCCAGTCTAGGACCAAAAACTTGGCACGGGTTGAGATTTTAAACCTTAGACTACTTAGCTAGTTTAGGTTTAATCCATCATTAAAAAATTTCCCATTACCTACAAATGAGACTTAACTTACTAATTAGCTCATCTAAGACTTAAATTAGGTTGACTTCGCTACATGACGCTCTTGTCCAAATCAGCTTCAAGTGCAACCTTAGTCATGACATCTTCAATTAACTCATTAAGCATTTCTTTTTATGTTTTTAGCTCTACCCTTTATAATTGAGCCTTCATTAAAGTGTAATGGGTCATTAAAAAGTTCTAGAATAGGATGCTTCTTCCTTTCCATTGTCTCGTCTTGATTCCCATCCTTAGCTTGCTTTGTCGCAATTTGGTCTCCATCTTTGTCTCCATCATTCCCCCTCTCTTCTCAAAAGGATTTGTCCTCAAATTTTCATCACCTATATTAAAGGGAGAAAGAACATTAAATGTAGCACTCACATTATACTTACCAAGAAAATCAAACTTGTAGGAATTATCATTTATTAGAGCAATAATTTGAAATAGTTCATCTCCTCAAGCATGCATCTTAGTACGACATTTAGCTAGAAACGTATCCTTATATGAACCCAAACTCAATCCCTACTTCAAAGATCACTTTCTTTCATTCTTTGTTGGCTTGTGTAGCATATTGTTCAATCCTCTTTTCAATTTACAACTATACTTTCTTATGCATTTTGTCTCACTAACTCTACCTTTCCTGTACCATCTAAACTAACATGCTCAGAGATAGGTAAAGGTAATAAATCCAAAGGAGTTAAAGGGTTGAAGCTATATACTATAAAAGGTGAAAAGTTAGTAGTAGAATGCACAAACTTTTATAATCAAATTCGACATATGAAAAACAATCTTCCAAACCTTTCAAATATTTTGAATAATAGCTCATAATAAACGACAAAGTTTGATTTACTACCTTGGTTTATGCATCAATTTGTCATTTGTAAGTTATAGAAAACAAAAGCTTTGAACCCAACTTATGCTATAATGTGTTTCAAAGGTAGCTCCGAACTTAGAATTATGGTTTAAAACTAATCAACACTCCATGAAGTTACATGGTATCTCTAACGAATAAATCAACACTAAGGAACTTAGCATTGTTCGTGTCACGCCCCAGAGGAGTCTCTGTCCGAAGAAATTTCGGCAGCATCTCCCCTGTACGGCGGACAATCTGAAACTTTTCTACAAGCACTATATACCTCAGCCACATGCGGCTGGAATAATAACAATAAAAGAAAACAAACACCACGCAGTTAATATCAAATTCAGCCTCTGGCTGACACAACCACGCAGTAAAAAAAAAAATAAAGCAGCCCACTCGGCTGTACCAAAACCAAAACACAAAACTGCTAGCCGGCTAGGCTTACACAACCAACAACAAATACAAAATACCACATAACGACATCAACACTCCAAAAACAAAACCGGAGTACAGAGCTAAACAAACTGATACATAAACAAACAAAACATACGTGAAATCGATAAGTCTTCTGATGTGACGTAGGGACCAGCAGACAGGATGCTCCAAGCGACACCATAAATAACGTACCTGAAAAATATAGAGTCCACGGGGTGAGTTCAACAACTCAATAGATACCTAGTTGACATGTATATATCAGACAATAATAATGAAATACAGCTTTCTAATCATATATCTAGGAAAGATGCAAAACTGAACTAAGGAAGCTGTACTCACCAGAACTCCTATCCAAACAAAAGGGTCATCAAACCGAAGTGCCCTAAATCCTGATGTCAAACATATGCACCAACCAAATGCGCAAACACAATCACAAGAAATAAATGATCAATGCGTATGATGTCAATGATGCGTCTGGTCACCCCCGACGCCACTACTATCTCACACAACGGCGAGACCGAGGGTAGGGACAACCGACACTCGTCGTCACCGCTCCCGATGAGTGACCGAGTGGACGGATCTTGTCGTACTCCTGTCCCGTGACCCCAAATCATAAATGGGGAGCTCAATGCTCTCTCACGATGACGGGGAGGAATCCCTGCTGGCTAACACGTTGTGTCACACTACCCGTGGCGGACCAACGAGCTAAACAAAGTCCTACTGCAACACACATCGCTCGAATCGACCACTAACCCACGAGTGGTGGTGTGTGCAGATCCATGTAATCGGCGATGTGCTCAACAACAATGGAGTCGATTATCGCAAAGATGCAATCATGATGCATGACACTAAGCATGGAAAACCGATCAACATAACCATATCCATACATACAAAATGGGTACTGTAAAAGCGATGGTCACATACCAAGATCTAGAGTACACAGGTCGATAAAATATCAAAACCTATGTCCCGAACATAATAAGTATGGAATATCCCGATCGGATAGAAAATCCATATATCATAATATGGGTACCACAGTATCAGGAAGTCAAATCCACGGATCTAGGGTATACAAGTCCTCTAAGGTATAACAACCTGGACCCAAATCATATCCTCTTCCATAGATATGTACCAACAATATACACGGATCAAAGAATCATGGTCTAAACACCCGAATCATATATGATACACAAATAGAGGTACACAAATCTGATATGGCCCAAAACCTAAGTATCGGATAATCTAGATACACGGGCTAGAAACAACAATCCAAATCCTAGTCCTAACCTCAGTAAGCATGGTATGTGACTCTAGAAACTAAGATACTCATGGTAACAAGATAATCATGGCAACAAATCACGAGATATAAGCACGGATACATCACAGGTGACAAACCTAACATGCTATGGATATCAAACAGTGACATACCAAAGACAAACATGTTCATTGCTTGTAGTTATAAAATACTATGCATATCCAAAGACAATATCATAAAAGATAAGTCAAGAGGTACCCGCCTCAAATATAGATCGTGTGTCCTCTAACCAGAGCTCTAGTCTCAAATCAGAACCTGAAATAAATATACAATCAATCACTTAGGTTTATCGTAGATCAGATAATGCAAGCCAAAACCTCAATAAATCCAATCTAACAATCTCATCATTTTCTTCCAAAAATCCACCCAACACTTGATAATCATTTTCTATTAATATAATCCACCTTAACAATTCCTCAAGTAAATGATTACCAATGAATCTAAATCTGTAACTAAACTACAATCATACAGCAACAGATTTGTTGAAACCCTAATCCTCAGTACAAAACTCACCTCAACAGATGAATTGTGGTTGATCCACAATTGAAGAGCTGCCACTGTATGCTGGACAAGAACACCTCAGCGCGAAAACCACCTTGCTGGATTCTCCCCTTCTGGTCAAAAATCAACCATAAGATCACGAATGGAGATCACGGATCATATCAAGGAATGAAAATCACTAGTCCAACCACAACCTAATTCCAACCAAATCTATTCATCTTACCTTTTCAATCGTCAGTGCTGATCACAGACCCAGCGAAGGAGAACGAACCAATCTCACTTACTGCCTCCCAACCAAAACGCCCAGATCAACACTACACCGAAAAGATTGAGGAGGAGATCGAAGAATCAGTAACAGGTCTACGACCGGTGAGGAAATGAAACATGAATCCAGTGGAGAGGGGAAATTGATGTACCTCCCTGATGGCAACCACCTCTACCCTCTTCAAATCCGTGAGTGAGAGGGAGAGTTTGCCCTAATTCCATCCAGCGACTCCTCCTTACCAGCGACGACAACACCCAACAGCAGTTGCTTTCGCAACAACAGAGTGGAGGAAGGAGTGGTGTCTCACTCGCTAGCCGGCAATGTCAGCGACAGGGCTTGGACAGACGGCGTCGGCTGCGATGACTGTGGCGTCGGGAGTGGGCCGTCGACGCTATGGTAGAGGGAAGTCTCGGCTGCCTCTTGCTCAGGTGTCTGTGAAGGAGAGAAGGAGACGGGGCCGAGTAGAGAGGCTAGGGCACGGAAGCAGGGGAAGTGGATCGGCTCGGCGCCGGCACCTAGGGCAGAATCGGTGAGAAGAGGGAAGACTTCCCTTGGCCACGGCATGTACTCGAGGGAGAAGGAAACCGCCGGCGCTAGTAGATTAGGGCACGGGGTGAGTTCGGCGGAGGAGAAGAGAAGGACGCGCGGGGGAGAGGTTTCGGCGAAAACAGGGAAAGAAAAAGAAAAAGAAATAAATAAATAATTCCAACTTTTCCTCACTTAAATTGGGTAGCCTAAACAGGCTTTCCCTGACCCCGTTTTTATCCCCGTAAACTTGTCCATACGGTCTCCGAAAAATTCCCAGAAAATTTCTAAAAATTTCGGAAAAATTCCCTTATCATTATTCGCCATTTTTTTCGGTATTTTACAGTTCGTTTACCTTCGAGACAAAGCATCCACAATCTTATTTTTCATACCTCATTTATACTTGATCACATTAGAAAATTATTCAATGAATTCTATCCATTTTGTATGACATATGTTTAACTTACTTTGGTGGCCTTTCAAATGCTTCAAGGACTCATGATCAATGTGAATGTTGAACTCATTGATCCCTAAATAATGTTCTCAAGTTTCCAAAGTCCTTACCAAAGCCTATATCTTCTTGTTAAGTTGGATAGTTTAAAGCTACTCCGATGAGCTTCTCATAAAATAAGCAAGGAGTCAATCTTTTTACATTAGCACTGTCACGCCCCAGAGGAGTCCCTGTCCGAGAAAATTTCGGCAGCATCTCCCCTGTACGGTGGACAATCTGAAACTTTTCTACATCTCACAAATACCTCAGCCACAAGCGGCTGGAATAACAACAGTAAATAAAATCAATCACCACGCAGTTTATATATGTATTCAGCCTCTGGCTGTCACAACCACGCAGTTAATAAAAATAAACAACATAATAATACTCTGACTCGAAATCAACCCTACTCAACTACACTCGTAAAGCCCAAATCCGATTTTTCTTACCTCTTCTGCCGTCCAGGCAGGTATGTAGTAGAGTAAATCCAAATCATACTAAAAGTCCATCCAGCGGAAAGATTCCATACAATATCCATATGTAAGTCCAAAACAAAACTAACACAAAGTCTGATAGCGAAAAGCTAGAATGAAACAACTCAAAAACCAGCAGAGGAGTAGCACTACGTGCAGTGGGGACTAGCGACTGGAACTCCCTCCTGACAGCATCAACCTGAAAATATCAACAATGGAGGCGGGGTGAGTCCAACACTCAGCAGGTACAGTTGATATGCAAAGTAAAGAAACAACACCTAGCACTAATCATGCAGATACTCCGATAAGAAAGATAAGAACGATCCGAAATAAACAGAGAATACTTGTACTAACCAGTCTGAGTATAAGGTCAAACAATCCGAGGGATAAGGAAATCAGATGTCAAACATAGGTATCCAAACAATACGCAGATATAAACGTGAAACACAAACACAGCAATAAACGATCGTGCGTATGATGCGATGATCGTCCCCGTCACCCCCGACGCTACCGATCATCTCACACATAATGAGGCCGAGTGGGTGGACAACCGCACTCGTCGTCACTACTCCCGATGAGTGACCGAGTGGACGGGATCTTTGAGTACACCTATCCTCCTACCCCAAATCATATGGGGGAGCGCAATGCTCTCAACTCCGAGTACAAGACGGGATGCCGGATAACTCGTTGTGTCACACTACCCACGAGCGGACCAACGGTGCCTAACAGAGTCCTTGCTGACACTCTGCTGAATCGACCACTAACCCATGAGTGGTGTGTGCATGTAACTGGCGATGTGCTCAACAATAATGGAGCGGACTATCGCACAGCATGCAATCATGCAAATGATGCATGGCAATAACCATATAAACATCCTGACATAATCCATATATATAGAAAAGTGCACCCTAGGTCAACGAACCATATCGAATCAAAGGTACACAGAAGGTATAAAAACCTAGGTCCTGAACATGGTGAAGCATGGTATATCACTACCCGTATAAGCATGTATAGACAGGTAAAGTATACATGGGATGCAAAACAAATCAATCAATCAAACATATATCAAGATTTGGGTAGTGATTAACCGAAACAGATAAGAAACACAATTGATGCAATATGTTAATTTCATTACTAAGCATATCAAAGACAAAAAGTCAAAAGTACCCGCCTCCGATAAAATAGAAAGGTCCAAGCTGACTCCGAGATACTCGTCTCGCGTCAAAGTCCTGAATCAATTCGCACAGTTTAGCTAATTTAAATTTTTAAACAAATAGCTAAACTAATTTCTAATCCACTGATCATTTAGGGTTAGTTTCATTAATCCTGATTACACTATTATATAACTTATAAACTTAAGTTATTAATTATTGCTAACACAACTAGCAATAATCTACCATGAAAATCAAAACTCTAAACCTTACCTCAATTCACGGCCGTGATTAATCCATAATCAAGGAATGTGTTTGCTGCTGGAACAAGGTGAGTGGCTGGAAATCCACTTGCAAAACAATCAAGAAGGAAACTCTGTCACGCCCCAGAGGAGTCTCTGTCCGAAGAAATTTCGGCAGCATCTCCCCTGTACGGCGGACAATCTGAAACTTTTCTACAAGCACTATATACCTCAGCCACATGCGGCTGGAATAATAACAATAAAAGAAAACAAACACCACGCAGTTAATAAAATTAAAGCAGCCCACTCGGCTGTACCAAAACCAAAACACAAAAACTGCTAGCCGGCTAGGCTTACACAACCAATAACAAATATAAAACACCACATAACAACATCAACACTCCAAAAACAAAACCGGAGTATAGAGCTAAACAAACTGATACATAACAACAAGCAAAACATACGTGAAACCGATAAGTCCTCTGATGTGACGTGGGGACCAGCAGACAGGATGCTCCAAGCGACACCATAAATAACCTGGTACCTGAAAAATATAGAGTCCACGGGGGTGAGTTCAACAACTCAGCGAATACCAATAGACATGCCTAGTGAGATATATCTATGAATAAACATGGAATACTGACCTAATCATATATCTAGAAAGACGAAAGGTAACTAAGGAAGTCAGACTCACCGAAACTCCTATCCAAACAAAAGGGTCACAAACCGAAGTGCTAAACTCAGTATGCACGCCAAACATATGATCAACCAAACGCAGAAATAAACGCAGAAACACAATCACGAAATAAATGATCAACGCATGATGTCGATGATCGTCTGGTCACCCCCGACGCCCACCATCTCACACATGAAACGGCGAGACCGAGTGGGTAGAGTTGTAACAACCGTGCACTCTGTCGTCACCGCTCCGATGAGTGACCGAGTGGACGGATGTTGTAGTACTCCTGTCCCGTGACCCCAAATCATAAACGGGAGCTCAATGCCTCAACTCCGACACGACGACGGGAGGAATCCTGGCTAACACGTTGTCACACTACCCACGAGCGGACCAACGTAGCCAAACAAAGTCTCTGCTGCAACACACACTGCTGAATCGACCACTAACCCACGAGTGGTGGTGTGTGCAGATCCATGTAACGATGTGCTCAACAACAATGGAGTCGACTATCGCACAGCATGCAACCATGATGCATGTCACTATGCATAACAAAAACTGATCAACATAACCATATCCATATATACAAAATGGGTACTGTAAAAGCGATGGTCACATACCAAAATCTATAGTACACAGGTCAGATAGAATATCAAAAACCTATGTCCAGAACATAATAAGTATGGAATATCCTGATCAGCATAGAAAAATCCATATATACATAATATGGGTACCACAATATCAGTAGGTCAATCCACGAATCTAGGGTATACAGATCCTCTATGGTATAACAACTTAGATCCTAAACATATCCTCCTTCCATAACATATGTACCAACAATATACACAGATCAAAGAATCAGGGTCTAAACATCCGAATCATATATGATATACAAATAGAGGTACACAAATCTGATATGACACAAAAACCTAAGTATCAGATAATCTAGATACACAGGCCAGGAACAAAAATCCAAATCCTAGTCCTAACCTCAGTAAGCATGGTATGTCACTCTAGAAACTAAAATACTCATGGTAACAAGATAATCATGGCAATAAATCACAAGATATAAGCACGGATACATCACAGGTGACAAATCTAACATGCTATGGATATCAAACTGTGACATACCAAAGGCAAACATGTTCATTGCATGTAGTTATAAAATACTATGCATATCCAATGACAATATCATAAAAGATAAGTCAAGAGGTACCCGCCGCAAATCGCAGGTCCAATCCAGTCAAATCCAACGTCTCGTCTCAAACCAAAGTCCTGTATCAATCACATGATTATAATTTAGCTAATTATATATGCAAACAACTAGCTAAATCTCAACTTAACCTAATTAGGGAAAACCATAATCAAATAACCCTTTAATCCTATCTTTGATCATGTGACCTACTACATCATGTATCAAAATTTACTATACCATGCCTCAAGCTGCACAGATTAACAACCTCAATCCTGAAAATAAACCAATCCTCTGTTCACAATTAACACTTAAATTCTTAGAACCATAACCAAATTCAATGCAGCAACAAAATAATGGATTTAATTTAGTACTAATCCAATTCTATACACTTCTCACCTCAATGTAACACTGCAACTAAATAGGTACTGCTGGAATCCATCGGATCAAGAAGGAGAAGTGGTGATCGGCAACAGGGACAATCCACAGCAACAACCCACTGGAATTTCAATTGCCGACACTGCCAAGGAGCCACTGCCAAGATGTTTCATTCCTAATAAACACCACATCCGAAATCTCAAACCTCTACATCTCAAGACTAAAAATCAAAATCCCTTACCTATGTGCCAATAGTTTCTTTCCCAAGCCGAAATCACCGAAAGAGGTTGTTGAGGTCGGCAAACAAGGGCTCGCCGGTGGTGGTTTTGCTGCCAAGTTGCAGCAGAGGGGGCGGCCGTCGCCGGCTAGGGCAAAGGAGAAGGTTGCCACTGCGTTACTCGGTGTCGCGAGAGGAAGAAGGAGGCGAAGGATGTCGGCTAGATCTGAACTCACTCCAACCACGCCGGAGCAGAAACTAGGGCTCGGCAGAATCGGCCGACAAGGAAGAAATCGGAGAATGGAGACCGGAGACTCGACAAGCTTCCCTCCTTCTCGCTCCAAGACTGATCTGTGCCGGCGACGACACCAAGAAGATGAAGAGAAAATCGCCGGTCGCCAAGAGAGGGAACGCGAGGAAGAGTCGGGGAGGAAGAGATGAATCGGGTTCGTGATCGCCGTTTGGGGAAAATAAAAAAAAAGAAAAGGGGAAATGTTTATATAAATAAACATTTCCTCACTTAAATGGGTAGTCTAAACAGGCTTTCCCGGAACCCAAATCTTATCCCCGTTAACTCGTCCATACGAGCTCCGAAAAATTCCCGAAAAATTTCCAAAAATTCCTATTAATTCTCTTATCAATATTTGCCTATTTTCGGTATTTTACAAACTCACTAATCAACAAAATAACTCAATTCAAAACATAACCTACTGACCTTACCTCTTCCTTGATGCCCTCAACCAAAGCAAGATTGCCACGACAAGTTCCAACAGCCCCAAATCAAACCTACTGGCCAGACGTAACAACCTACTGCCCTGATCAAGTTGCTGTCCACCAACCGGATCAAGAAGAAATGATCAAGAAATCACAAGACACTCTATTAACAATTAAAGTCCAGTAATAATTTGTTCCCATTACCTCTTCTTCGATGATGACAGCGAGAATCAGAAGTTGGTGAAGTCGCTGTCCACCAAACCCTATACACTAAATTAGCCATCCCACACCCAAGTGCTGCTCACGGCAGGATAAGAATCAAAGCACAGAATTGAAAACAAAAAAACAAACCCTAAGCCCTCACCTTCAGTCCCACTGGCCGGGTTACAACTACCCCCTGTCACCTTCTTAAGCTCTTGATTTCCGGCGACCTAGGCATAGTGTACAGAGGCGGCGTCGCATAGGGCAGAAACAAGGCCGCAATCACTCTAGATCAGAGACACAAGGAAGGGAAACTTCGGCCGGCGCACAGGGAAGTCGGAGAGGTGGCTCATCACCGGCGGCAGAGGGGGTCAGCATCACGGGCAGAAGGCCGGCGATGCTAGGCAGAGGCGACGGCGATGCTAGGAAGAGGCGACAGCGCTGCTCAAGTCCAGTGAGGGCAGCGGCTTCGGCAGGGCTCAGTGGCGGCCGACTGTCGGCTATGGTGGCGGCGTGAGGTGGCTAGGGCAGAGGACACAGGGGGAAGAAACCGCCGGCGCCGGCGGTTAGGGCTTTTTTTTTCTCGGCGTCGGGTTCGGGAGTGAGGCTCGGGAGAGAAGGAACACGGAAGAAAATAAATGAAAAAGAAAAAGGAATTAGGAATTTTTATAAAAGAAACAATTCCTCGCTTAAATGGGTCGTCCAAACAGGCTTTTCCAGGCCCCATTTTTATCCCGTTAACTCGTCCGTACGAGCTCCGAAAAATTCCCGAAAAATGTCCAAAAATTCCGAAAAATTCATTTATTAATAATCGTCAACACTCCATGAAGTTACATGGTATCTCTAACGAATAAATCAACACTAAGGAACTTAGCATTGTTCGTTTACCTTCGAGACAAAGCATCCACAATCTTATTTTTCATACCTCATTTATACTTGATCACATTAGAAAATTATTCAATGAATTCTATCCATTTTGTATGACATATGTTCAACTTACTTTGGTGGCCTTTCAAATGCTTCAAGGACTCATGATCAATGTGAATGTTGAACTCATTGATCCCTAAATAATGTTCTCAAGTTTCCAAAGCATATATCTTCTTGTTAAGTTGGATAGTTTAAAGCTACTCCGATGAGCTTCTCATAAAATAAGCAAGGAGTCAATCTTTTTACATTAGCACAACCTCAATACCTATTCTTAAAGTAACACTCAACTTCAAAAGTTTTTGCAAAGTTAGGCTTCCTAATACAAGTAATGGTGTAGAACTTAGCCTATTCTTAAGTAAGTCGAAAGTTGAATCTAGTTCACTATCTCAATAAAACATAATATTCTTTTTAATAACTTTCAGTCAAAGATGCAACTAATGTACCTCAGTTCTTAGCAAATCTTCTATAGAAACTAGCTAACCTATGAAAGTTATTTTTTTGGTGTTGGTCATTCACGAATCCTTCTTTTTATCAATCTTGATTCCCTTAGCACAATATAACTAAGAAACACAATCTAAATAGTGTAAAAAAAATATTTATGAAGGTTATCATACAATATCTCATTTAACAAAACAAACAATTAAAATGCTCATTTAAGTTTTTGTTATAAATCAAGATATTATTAAAATATACTACAATAATTTTCTCCATATAGGCATGAAAGATCTAGTTCATTAATCTCATGAAAATTTTAAGTGCATTAGTTCCGAATGACATAACTAACCATTCATATTTGGTTTTGAAATCAATCTTCCATTCGTCACCTCCATATGTGAATTTGATGATAACCAAACTTCAAATCAATTTAAAAAAAAATGCAAGAACCATATAAGTCATCTAGCATATCAATTTTGTTGTAATCTTATCGACACTTGTGCAATCGACGCAAATTCTCCAAATTTTATCCTTGTTAGGCATTAGCAAAATAGGAACTACACAAGGAATCACACTTTCTCGAGCATACACTTTTTTTATTAACTCTTCAACCTGTCTTTCGACCTCTTTTGTCTCCTTGGGATTGCTTCTATAGGCTGACTAACTAGGAATTGTTGATTTTGGATGAAATCGACTTATAGCTCTATTTCCCTAAGTGGTGACTATCCATTAAGAATCTCATCAAGAAATATATTAGTGAAATTCCTAAAAAAAAGACTTACCAACACTAGAAAATTAGGGTTAAAATTCTTAACACTGAAATAAACCTTTTTTAAGATTGTTAACAACACTAAATAAGCCTCTTTTTATAAAAGTATAAGCATTGGCCATTGGGAATAAAAAAACTTTCTTAACCTCTCTTCTTTTATATAAAAGATCCATTTTGTCTTCTCTTGCTATTGATTTTTTTTTCTTTTTATTTCTTATTCTTTTTATTGGTTTTCTCATCCTCTTTCTTTTCTCATGCTCCTTTTCTTTTCCATCTCTTTTTTCTTTTCTCATTGCCGCTTTACTTTTCTCTCACAATCATTTCTTTTGCCACTCATTTTAATCCTTAATCTTCATATACTACCTAAGATTTAATGTTACAAGAGTTACAATTTTTTTTATGCATCATTAAAGAATACTTTTAGAACCTATAATGCATGCATAACGTTCCATCAAACTTCTATAGTTTGCCCAAAAGTAAATGACCTGCATGTATTGATACCAAGGTTTAAAATATCGACCCGTGTTGAGGTTTCGGTCCCAGACCATAATGATACAATTTTGGTATCGTATTGTGTCGTGTCAATATAATTTTGATTTTTTTATTTATATATAGTAATTATTAGATAAATATGTTTATTGTGTATAATTTAAAAATAAGTTATATATTGATTTTATATAAGTTCTCTATTAATAAACAACTTAATATTGTTAGAAAAAATAATTAAATATAATTTTCTTTAAAGAAAATTGATTTATCAATAACTCTAATTAAAATTGATACACTATAATATGTTTCCTTACTAATACTAAAAGGAGTGACGTGAATCAGATAAAAACATTAGTTCTTGTAACATTTTACTTAGATCAACTTTATAGTTCTCCAATGCCCATATTAAATAATCATAATTATATAAATTAATACAAAGATACTATTTTATATATAATAATTATATAAATGAACTATTTATTCATTTAATTAATTATTAATTTAAATAATATGTATTTAAAATAGTAAAAAAAATATTAGAGTATCAATTAAACATTAAAATTGTAAAAAAATACAAAATAATTAAAAAAATATCAGAATATAAATTTTATTTATTCTAATTTTTTAGACTGTTATAATTTTTTAAAAAATTTTTATAATTTTTTAGAATTTTTAAATAAAATTTAAAACAGTAAAAATAATTTCAAAATATCAATTAATAAAATTTATTATTATTTTTTAAAAATATTTTTTTATATTTTATTGAGATAATTTAATTAGAATTTATAAAAGCTTCTTCAAAATATCACACTTAAGTGGGAATTGTTTGAATTATTTAAATTGTAATATTAATTTTGAATAGTAAACTTGGCGTTGCCTCTGCGGGCGAGGTATCTGATTGCACTGGAAGAGTCCGACGACGCTTTCGGCTCTACTGAAGCATCCGTGATGCTTCTGGCGCAGCTAGAAGTGTTCTGCGACGCTACAGGTGCCTCCAGAAGTGTCCTGCGACACTTATGGCGCTTCTAGAAGTGTCCTACGACGCTTCTAGTGCCTCCAGAAGCATCCGATGACGCATTCAAACTCACTTGTTGCTCACGACATACGTGCGTGACACGATAACGTGCTCGAAATGGCCGCGCGAACGGTGCTGATTTCACTTTCCCGACAGAACTGTAAAAATCGTTTGTGCCGCTCGGCACGGAATGACATCTCAATCACTAATTGATACTACATTACAAAGTACTAATAATCATACCTACTAATGAAAAATGAAACTAACACTTGTTTGTTGACCTTAACTTCCCCACTCCCATTCAACTATTGTAACTTATACGGTCTATCATTAATAGTAAGCAAGCTTAACTTTTTAACTAAAAAAGTGCTAGCTACATTATTGTAATTTCACCATCTATAATCATATTACATACCTTTTGTTAATATGATAGTGAGTGCAAAAGATGTTGTCTCATTGTTCTCCATCCTTCTTCACAGACACATTCAAAGGACACCTAATGACAAGGGCTCCACCTTCAACTAGATATTTTTCTCCATCTTGATATCTCCTAAGATTCTATCAACATGAATTTTCAACTTCCTTTTTGTTTACAATCTCTAGCATGTCTAAATCTACCATTAGAAGTTCTATTATCAAAGTCTCTGTAACTACTATCCTCATCAACATGCTCATTATGGTTTTGTTGCTTAGCTGACCTTTGCACATTAGGAACCCTACAAGCTCGACTCCTTTGCAATCCAATAATGATGACATCTTGTCTCTCTAATTTATCTAAGACCTAACCAAATCTAATTTTCATTCGTGTTATCTCAAAGCATGTTATACAAGTTATTCTTCCATCCTTACTATTAGTGCAATCAACCCATGGTAGGTTAATCAAGTTTTTTTTTAAAAAAAAAAATTGGGGCAATATGTTTATAGATTATGTCAAGTAGGTTAAAGTTGATTGGATGGAAGAAGATCAAGTGGGTCGAGGTCAATCAAATATTTAACAATTAAGAAAATCCAATAGGTGTTGGTAGATGAAAAAAGTCCAACCAATGCTGATTTTGATAGAAGTTCAACAATTTGATGATTTTGATAGAAGTTCAATAGGTGTTGATAGATGTGAAAGTCCAAGAGGCGCTCGTGTTAGAAAATTGACAATTGTTTTAGGATAGTTTTGAATTTTGCAATTATTATGAAAAAGGAAAATTAGTTTTGGAATAATGCTGATTTTGATAGAAGTTCAACAATTTGATGATTTTGATAGAAGTTCAACAATTTGATGATTTTGATAGAAGTTCAATAGGTGTTGATAGATGTGAAAGTCCAAGAGGCGCTCGTGTTAGAAAATTGACAATTGTTTTAGGATAGTTTTGAATTTTGCAATTATTATGAAAAAGGAAAATTAGTTTTGGAATAGAATATTTTAATATTTGTTTTTTCTGATTTATATCTATACAATGACAACAATCAAGCTTTATCTTACAAAGTGGGATCGACTAGGATTTCATACAATGACAACAATCAAGCTTTATCTTACAAGGTGGGATCGACTAGGATTTCTATCTATAGATAATGTATATATACTTATTATTGTGCATAATGAAAAAAGTAAGTGAGAATTTCATTCCATGTGTTTTTGTCATGGTATCAAAGCTTTAGGGTTTCATATCTTTGGGATTCCTTTTTCGGCTTTCATTGCAAAGTTATTGCTTGCTCTTTTTCGGCCTTTATCGTTCACATTTTTTTTCTTCCTATTGTGTTAACCTTCACAGCTAGTATTTTGTTTTTCATAGTCTGCGATGTTTGAGATTGTAGAAACAAATAACCCTCAATCTAATGAAGGAGTGATAAAAACCCATCTTCATGTCAGTGAATTGCAGAATATATACCACTCTTATAGACTCAGTCGTCAAAATTACGTATGATCAGGTGTGCTAGAGGAGAGGGGGTAAATAACACTCATTCGTCTTTTTGTATCGTTCTTGTCTACATATCAGTATGCAGCAAAATTTATAAAAATAAATACAAGAACATAAATACACACTAGATTTGCATGGTTCACAACCCCCCGGGTTCCTACTCTCCATGGCTATGTCTCGATCGTGAGCACTAAGTCTTTCTCCTTTTCGGATAGCTTTCAGCAGTGGAGAAACATCTTATAGATTTATCAAACACACACAAACAATTATCAAATAAACAATAATAATAGAACACAAACAAACTTTATTGAAGAATCCTCTTTAGAAGTCTTGAGTGCGACTACTCCTGGCACTTCCTAGATCTCGACTAGAACTTGGAGAGCTCGAATGCAAGTATGAGAGTTTTAGATGTTGCTTTGGACCTCGAGCCTCTGCCTTTCTTTCATAGCCTTTTGTTGACTATTGATGTGACACTTTTTTGATTGCCCAAAAGCCTTCTTAGCACATGGAGTATTGTTGGCTCACCTGCCGATTTGATCCTCGTAAACTTTGGATCTCATTGACTTAATGACTTCTAGTTGCCTAGACCATCTCTGGTCACTTGGAGCTTGGCCAACTCTGATCCATTGACCACCTTGCTCGGATTTCTAGATTTGACCTTAAGGTCGCTTAGAAGTTGTCCGGTTGCTCGGACCTTCAGGTCGCCCGGACCAATTTTGATTCCTTGGAGTTTCTAAATTTGTGTCGTCAATTTCAGCTTCCTACAACACAAGATTAGTCCACGAACAACATACAAGTTATGTTATGTTTAGTATTTGGTCTACTTGACCTACTGAGCTTGCCTAGTAGTTATTATACCTGACTTACTGAGACTTCTTACTTGTCTAGAGTTCATTTTTTTAAGACTTCTCTCTTGTTTGAATTTCACTCCTCCAAGACTTCTCTCTTGCTTGAATTTCACTTCTCCAAGACGTCTCCCTACTTAGTTCATTCCTTTAGGTTTTACTTGGCCTGCTTGGACTTTTCCTTTATCTTGGTCACTCTTGACTGGCTAGGTTTTCTCACTTTGTTTAAGTTAACCTTGATCTATTAGGGCTTTTCACTTTGCCTAGGTCAACCTTGATCTGTTAGGTCTTCTCATTTTGCCTAGGTCAACCTTGACATGTCAAGATTTTATCACTTTGCCTATGTCAATCTTAACGTGTACTTTTACCAATTAACTTTCAAATATTTTGTCAACCACCTACTTAATTCAATACTTGATTAGCCTTGACTAACTAATCAAACCCTAGGAATCAATTGTACCAATAATCTGCTCACTAATCATATTAATCAAACATATTGATTAAACATCACAACTTGAAGGTCCATTGTACTAAAAATCTCCTCTTTTTAATGTTCTATAATATATTTAAATTAGGCTAATCACTTAACCTAACTTCATTGGTCTTATGCTAAAATCAAAGAATGAGAGTGTCTAACTTGAACTCTTCTTCTTCCCCTTTGGCATATATCAAAAAGTAAGGCTACCTACCTTTTAAACTAGAATTCTAAGGACCTCCTTAGTTGTTGCATTGAATTTAAAAATTTAAATTATTTATTTCCTTAAAAAAACATAATTTTTAAATAAATTTCTCCTTTTCAAAATGGGAAAAGATTTTAAAAAATATTTTTTAAAAACAATGTTCAAAAATATTTTTCTAATGTAATTTTTAAAATATCCATTTTGAAAGTAATTTCTCCCTTTCAAAATAACAAAAGTATTTCTAAATTTTCAAAGATATAGATATTTTTCAAAATATTTTCAAAGAGGTATTTTTCAAATAGTTTCAAAATACCTTTCAAATAATATTTTTAAGAAAATATTTTTAAACAATTTGAAACTATTTTCAAGGAATTTTCTAAAATAAAATTTCAAATTGAATTTGAAAATTGCCCCTTAAATAATTTTACCTCTTTTAAGAGGTTGAGCTTTCCCTAACTCTCATACTTTCTAAGGACAATCTTGTTAAAGACAAGGAAGAAATACTAAGGTGTCTAGGAGTTTCACTAGTCAATACTTTAATTTCACAAATATAACTAGTTTTGAAAATTTTATAAATATTTACCAACCGAACAATCATAAAATATCATTACTATATTAATGACAATTTTGAAAATATATATTTTTTAAAATAAGTCTTTGAATTTTTTGAAAATCCTTTCAAAATAATTCTCATTTAATTAATTATCTTAGCATATGGTTTTCAAAAGAATTCACATTTAATTATTTAGCTTAGCATCTCATCTGCTCTATATGCCTTAGTACACATCATGCACGATAATCTTATAATTTTTGTGTGATGAGTATTTCAATTGTTAGTGATTAATTTAAATTTAGGATTTTTTTTTTAAGGTAGTTTAATATTGTGTTAAATTCAAACTTAACTTTGGGTCTGTCAAACATGTATGCTTACAATAAGTTTCTAGGCTGTGACGAGACTCAGGGGCATTTCTTAAAGTAGCCACGTGCCTTAGACAACTTTTCTAAAATAAGTCTATGGAACTTAATATTAAATCTTGGTTTAACTAGCCCAAATGAGATTCTCAGTCAATTGCACTAGGTAGAATTATTCGGCTTAGACATGCATCAATAGAGCTTCCTTAGCCTACTATCATCTCAACCATTTCTAATACCCACTTGTCATCATCAAACCCTTTTTGCCTATACCATCCTTTGTAAAATAAAAACCTAATAACATGATTACTGAATATTGTATGTTTTGTCAAAGTATAACAAGTAACAATTAGTTATAAGCATGGATAAAATATGGTAAGCATAACATGTATCAACCATCGCAACCATAACAATTATATCAAGCAGATCATAATTTAGTAGTTGGTTTCTAATAGTGTGTTAAATACACAACATGACACTTTATGTGTTCATCCCTCGAATATGCTATTCCACTTTTGATACATTTAATTATTATTATTATTTCCTTGGATATAATTTTATTAATTTGTTCCATAATAAAAAAAAGTATTTGATTATAAATTAGTTTATATGTCTTGAACTTATTTTCTAACTTAGACTAGTGATCCAATTCTAGGTTTTGAATTTTAAAAAACTTTTTAATAATTAAAAAAAAATTGACTTTAGTTTTCAAAATATTACTGTTCTTTGTCAAACTTTATCTTATTGCATGCAATCTTAGGGAATCTGGCATGCTCGTGGATCCTTTTTTGCATTGGCATCTCTTTCAACAATCTTTGCATCCAATTGCATGATGAATATAGAACACATTTTGTGCATTTTACTGCTATTTGTAGGCATACAGATCATGTGGCGTATTACCTTTGTTAGCTTGGTCCACATCTGAATTGAATTTTTTTTTCTTGGTTTTGTTTATTCTATAATTATACATGGTTTTGCTCGCCTTTTATTTGATATGATGTTTCACTAGCAGAGGCTATTCGGTTCTTATGCCATTTTTCTTGTGTGCAAAACAGGTTTCTACATGGTTAGACATTGAGAAGAAGTTGATTTCAAAGGGTCGCATCATGGTAAATTGTGGTGGAGCTTATGCTGAGGTATATGGAAGCGGAAAACAAACTGTGAATGCTAATGTTTTATCAACTGGTTCCTGGATTAAGAACTCTACTATTAAGGCACTTTGCCAGGCATTCCCTGGAAAGGTATTGCTGCTGCTTCTTTGTAGTTCTTAACAATTGTCACAATCAATGCCCGCCTGTATACAATTGCATTCAAGTTGGTACATTTCAGCCGACATTTCTGATTTGGAAGGTGTATTTCCTGGCAGCTAAGCTGGAAAAGAATGGAAGAGAAAGATAGCGATAACTATCTTGCCCTTACAGGTCCATTGCCAGATTTAGATGCCTGGTCTGCTGCTGTTCCTGCTGAATTGAGCATGAATGTGAAAGAATGGAGAATGTGTGAACTTTCTTCATGAAATTAGTTACCCAGCCTGTCAAATTCTTCTGTTGGAAATTGATTAATGTCACATTCGCATTACCTGACAACAAGAAAATGAATCTTGCACAGCCTGGTGCTTGGCGCTGACGCTGGCTCGAGGGGAGAGAAACTTACAAAGTCCATCTAGCCATTACTTTAGATCGTTTGCAAAAGCAATCGTATAAACATTCATGTAACTCGTTGAATTTTGTGGAGTGACCAATGCAATCATTTTGTAGCTCTCATTAGCGGTGACAAGTTTGGGACGTGTTGACGGGAGCGTTGGGAGTGAGCGTATTTGTTTTTTTTTTTTTTGCCACCATCATTAGCGGTGGCAAGTAGGCTAACTTGGTTTGGAATGGGTTCTGCTTGACAAGGCTTGAAAAGGGTTGAGCTGTGTTGTGTTGAGCCTTGCCTGGTCCACTGGTCGAAATGGTTGAGGTGGGTGGGGTGGCTCAGCTTGTTGTTTGAACCAAGCATTGACCCAAGAAAGGTCATGCCAAACCTAGCATGGAATTGGGCTGAGCACGGAACTAAGCCATCTCAATTTAATCCCGGGCAAAATAAACATTTAGAATCGAAGAAAATGATAAACTATTTATAAAAAAGAAGTATTTTTAGTTATTTTTAATTTTTTTTTAATCAAATTAGCCTTGAAAAAAATAACTACTTTTAAAAAATTTCTTTTAAATACTCTCAATTTACCTCTGGGCTTCAAATTATCTATTCTCTTCACTTGCGTACTCTTAACTCAATTTTCTCATCTTTCTCTAGACTTGCATTCACTCTAATTTCTTACCAATCTTTATAAATTTATTATTTATTTAATAATATAAATCTCTTCTTAGTCTTTATAAATTATCATAGGGCCCTCGGCGTCTTAAATATACCATTACTTTGATAATACAATTTCTCTTCATTAGGTAAACTTTGAAATTATTCTTTTAATATAATTGTTATTAACATTGTTTTTTATTATTAGATTATTATTAATATTTTTAAATTATTTAATAAGATGTACAATAATAATTAAGTTTTATCACATAGGTGGGATGGGCCATATGGATCATTATTGAATTCTAATCCTTATTATATTATCATTTATACTTAAATAAAATTTATCTTATTTTATTATTGTTAATTAATTTTTTTATTTTCGTTTATTATGTGTATTTGTCATAGTTTCATATCATCTAAGTAGAGCATTTATTGGCAGTCTAAAGTACATATTTGTGTCATTTTAAACGTATATCTCGGAGTTTTCTCTTAATAAATACAACTTTGATTTTTTTTTTCTAATACTTTTATTTTTTTATTTTATCATCCTCGTATATCTACATATCCACTTTAACATCCTCATTTCTACATTTCTTAATTTTTTGCTCATTTACTTGAGTCATAGCCAAACATTCAGTGTTTTATAACATAGTAAGTATAATCGTCATTTTGTATTTTTTTAAGTTTTAGAAGTACTTTATGATTATATAAAACACCTGACATTCTCTTATATTTTAACCATCCTTTTTGTATTTTATGCAAAATGTCTCTCGATCTCTCCATTGTTTTACAAAAATAATCATAAATACTTAAAACTACCAGTTCTAGACAATTTGTCATTTTCTATTTTATTACGTCTAATATTATTCATATATTCTAATTTACTCTATTAAGTTTAAAATCTTTTACTTTTAGCATTTTCCATCAAAATTCTAGTTTAGCATTTACTTATTCACATGTCTTATCTACCAAAACAATATTATATATAAACAACATATACCAGAGTATTGTGTTTTGAACGTGTCTAGTAAGTTCGTCCATGATTAGTATAAAAAGATAGAGACTTAGAGTTGATCTTTTATGTAATCCTATCATTATTAGAAATGCTTCAGTTAATTCACCTGAAGTCTTCACTCTAGTTGTTACATCTTCATACATATCTTAATTAATTCAATATATGTTACACTAACATTATTTTTTTTAGAATTCATTATATAATTTCTCTTAAAACTCTATCATAAACTTTTTTTAAAATCAATGAATACCATGTATAGATATTGCTTTTGCTTTTAATACTTTTCAATTAGTTGCCTAAGAAGATGTATAACTTTTATTGTTTATCTTCCAAGTATGAATCCAAATTGATTTTCAGTCACCGTGGTCTCCTTCCTTAATCTATTTTCTATTTTTTCCTCCAAAATTTCATGGTTTACTCATAAGTTTAATACTCTTATAGTTTGCACAATTTTATAGGTCTCTCTTATTCTTATATAAGGGAACTAGAGTATTTACCGTCTATTGATCACACATTTTTTTCATTTTCAATATCATATTAAATAATTATTTAAGTTATTTAATACCTTATTTCCCTAAGCATTTCCACACCTCTAGAGTATTTTCTTAATGGTGCATGCTCTTGTGACTAACCGACACTCTTAGCTACTATTTTCAACTTTGATATCATCTCATGTCATATTATAGAGTCACCGTATATTTCACATAATATTTGTACTCCTACATTTTTCTTAAATATGTTATGTTTCCCATCTTTTAACTTCCACCACTTAATTCTAGAAGTCGTGTATATTTTTCTTCTATTGATATTATGATTGAGATGTATATTCAACACTACTAGCCTATATTAGACATTTAAGCTTTCTCCCAGAATAACTTATAATCTACACTATAATCTCCCTCCGGCCAAACTCCTTTTGACAGAACTTTATTCTACTTTTCATCCAACTACAAAGTCATTTCCTGGGACAATATTAAAGCTTCAAGATTCCAACTTACCATAATCTCCAAAGTTAATGTTTTTAAGGTTATTTGTTATATATTTTTTCATTGTAATTCCCTTATTGTTCCAGCATTAATGACAACATTTAGTTTAACTTAGTTTATGAAACATATTTGATTGAATTTTTTAACTTGATTGTTGTTTTGTTTAAGATAGGAAATTTAAAAAAATTACATCTGCTTTAGCAAGAGAGATCTAATTAGCAACTCTGGAGGAAAAGTTCATTGGATGAACATTTTATAATTTTTTTTTTATGAAACTTCCACAAAGGGAAAGGAAAGGGAGAGGGTCATTCATCTGAAACTTCCACAAAGGGAAAGGGAAATGGTCATTTAAGAATTCATCTTCACGAAAACACATTGGTACTATAAGTAGTAGCCCCTTTATGTCATTACTGAGCATATCATAAATTAGACAACTTAGGAGATTACTTGTCATCATAATTTAGAATTGAGATTCGAAAGCAAAGATATTTAAATTCTCCAATGTGGCTGTGTCTTCGTAACAAAAGACGTAGTATTATTGCATGAAATCCCAGATAGATGCATATATGCTCAGATGGATTCCAATGTTGCTTCTAGTATATATATTTTTTTTTTTTACAAATAAAGAACTAAATCAATCCAGATTAGAAAACCTGTTGAGGAAATATTATCTTTCCATGGATTCAGAATACAGATAGTTTGATATTTTATAAATTTTATATTTTATATCTTTTTTCTTTTATTTTGTTTGCTTCTAGTACATATAAGCTACTTTTATGGATTATAGATATTGTTCCTATGGAGTAATATTTGGGTTTAGGCAATATAATTATTTGACTCATCAACTCTTAATATTTGAGAATGTTTTTGCATCAAAGACTCCTAGCTCAATCCTTCTCTGCCTTATATGAAGGGATTTATTGATCTACTTATTGTAAGTTTTGATTAACTAGTTAATTTCTTTAATAAATAGGTAATAGTATCTAATTATTGAATTATGACATAGGTTTGGTTTCTTGAGCATGTTCTTATTCAACAGCCAAGCAACATCGTAGTGTCGAGAATAAGTGGAGATTTACTTATTCTTATATAAATAAAGAAAGAGTTAAATTAGAAGGAATCTCACCTTCCAAAGCAAACATTATGTGTATTTTAACTAATGTTAAATTCATGTTATATAGTTAAAGATTTTTAATTAATTATATATTATTATTAATTTTGTAAATTATTGTTGATATTCTCCCTACCCCTGACGAAGTTCATTTACTTAGGACCTCCTCCTTATTGACTTTGAGTCACTACAACAGGGTGACACATTGGTTGCATAATTTCATATAAATTTACATAAAGCAGTTGGAGGTTCAAATTACATTGAAAAGGGAAAACAAATTCAAATCCTTACCAACCAGAATTAAAATTTAGCTAAATTAAATGAAGAAATATTTGGAAAGTGAAGATTTTTCTTATCCTAACTACCCTGTAGAAGATCCTCATCTTGAAGATGTTTCAACCAATGTGATGAGGAGACAACGTGATAGAAGTTACTATATGTAGGACCCTTAGCGGCCGGCTAGAAGAGAGGTGAATAGCCCTACAAAGGAAAATGAACTTTTCTCGAACTTTATAGCTTTATAAGAATCAACACTTGCATAAAAGAAATAAGAGACTAAATAAAGAAAGGAAGAGGCACAAAAGGCTTACTTGGTTACAACCGGGGAGGTTATTAATCCTAGAAAGATGAAAATCTCACTATTGTCTCCTTCAGGCGGAGAAATCTCTTACAGCAGTTAAAGAAATGCAAAGCTAAACTCAAATGAAATCAATTACAAGTATTGTTATGAACCATTGGGATCAGGGTTGTATTTATAGCACTGGTCGGGGCGCCTGGAAGGGTTCCAAGCGCTTGGAGGGGAATAAACTTTTATCCGCGTCGCAACGGAACGCGCCACATCGCATTCCGAATAAAATTCTGCTTTGGGTTCCCTGGACTAGGTCCGGACGCCTCGGACTAGGTCTTGGTCTTCCGCTCGAGTTCCAATCGCATTGGTCCAGGTCTTCTGCTCCAACGTCGCTTGCTTAGATGATCTCGGCCATCCGGAATAGGGCTCACCCCAACTCAACTTTCGGCCTTCTCGAGCGAACTTCCATTTCGGCTTCTCGTCCCTTGGAAACACCGCGATCCTCCTTCTCGTCCGCTCATGTACTGTCACGCCCCAGAGGAGTCTCTGTCCGAAGAAATTTCGGCAGCATCTCCCCTGTACGGCGGACAATATGAAACTTTTCTACAAGCACTATATACCTCAGCCACATGCGGCTGGAATAATAACAATAAAAGAAAACAAACACCACGCAGTTAATATCAAATTCAGCCTCTGGCTGACACAACCACGCAGTTAAAAATAAAGCAGCCTACTCGGCTGTACCAAAACCAAAACACATAACTGCTAGCCGGCTAGACTTACACAACCAATAACAAATACAAAACACCACATAACAACATCAACTCTCCAAAAATAAAACCAGAGTACAGAGCTAAACAAACTGATACATAAAACAAACAAAACATACGTGAAACCGATAAGTCTTCTGATGTGACGTGGGGACCAGCAGACAGGATACTCCAAGCGACACCAAAACCAACCTGGTACCTGAAAAAGATAGTATCAACGGGGGTGAGTTCAACAACTCAGCGAATACCAATGGACATGAGTAGTAAGATATATCTAACAGCAACAAACATGGAATACAGCTTCCTAATCATATATAGGGAATATGCAAACTGAAAGGTAACTGAGAAAGCTGTACTCACCAGGAACTCCTATCCAGACAAAAGGGTCGTCAAACCGAAAGTGTCAATAATCCTGTATGCAGGTCAAAAGTATGCATCCAACCAAAATGCAGCAACCAAATGCAGCAAACACAATCATAAGAATATAAATGCATCAATGCATATGATGCTAATGATGCGTCCCGATCACCCCTAGTCATCACACACACAAATGGTGAGACCGAGTGGGTAGGGCAGTGACAACCGTGCACTGTCGTCACTACTCCGATGAGTGACCGAGTGGACGGGATCCTCTACTCCTGTCCCGTGACCCCAAATCATAAATGGGGAGCTCAATGCTCTCAACTCCCAGTACACGATGACGGGAGGAAATCTCGCACTACCCGTGAACGGACCAACGGAGCCAAACAGAGTCCACCGTCTGCGGCTACTACGCTGCTACACTAAATGCCAGCGGAGCCAAACAGAGCGGAACTGTCTGCCGGCTACCACGCTGAGTCCTCAGACCAACGGAGCCAAACAGCAGAACCGCCACACACCTGTCTGATATACCACTAATCCATGAGTGGTGGTGTGTGCAGTATATGTAACTGGCGATGGGCTCAACCATAGTGGAGCCGACAATCGCACAGCATGCAATCATGATGCATGTCACTATGCATAGCAAAAACTGATCAACATAACCATATCCATATATACAAAATGGGTACTGTAAAAGTGATGGTCACATACCAAATTCTAAAGTACACAGGTCAGATAGAATATCAAAAACCTATGTCCTGAACATAATAAGTATGGAATATCCTGATCAGCATAGAAAAATCCATATATACATAATATGGGTACCACAGTATCAGTAAGCCAAATCCACGGATCTAGGGTATACAAATCCTCTAAGGTATAACAACCTAGACCCAAATCATATCCCTCTTCCATAGCATATGTACCAATAATATACACAGATCAAAGAATCAGGGTCTAAACACCCGAATCATATATGATATACAAATAGAGGTACACAAATCTGATATGGCACAAAACCTAAGTATCAGATAATCTAGATATATAGGCTAGAAACAACAATCCAAATCCTAGTCCTAACCTCAGTAAGCATGGTATGTCACTCTAGAAACAAAGATACTCATGGTAACAAGATAATCATGGCAACAAATCACGAGATATAAGCACGGATACATCACAGGTGACAAACCTAACATGCTATGGATATCAAACAGTGACATACCAAAGACAAACATGTTCATTGCTTGTAGTTATAAAATACTATGCATATCCAAAGACAATATCATAAAAGATAAGTCAAGAGGTACCCGCCTCCAAATAGCAGGTCCAATCCAATCAAATCCAACGTCGAGATGCTCGTCTCGCGTCAAAGTCCTGTGACACATAGTATCCAGATTTAGCTAATTACATATAAATAAATTAGCTAAATCAAATCCTCGAGAAGCTAACGAAAATCCAGATCCAATTATAAACCCTAATTGGATCATTTAACTCCTCAATCGATTCTAACTAATACATTCGAATTAGGACTTGCCATGAGCATAATCAACCATAGTAACTTACCCAAATTGGGATAAACCACCACTGATCCAAGGCCGAAATTACCATGATCAAATTACCTCCAAGAATCAGTCCTGATCCATATATTCCACTCATATGAACTCCAACGGCTGCTGTCCACCAAATCCATATCCCTAAATTAGCAATCCACTCCAAATTCAATTATCCCTAATTCAATACATAACCCTAATTAATTATGTATCAAAATTTACTACACTATACCTCAATTCACAGCCGCTGTTGATCCGCAATTAGGGATAGTGTCGCCGAAAGGAGTAGCCGCTGCTGGTGACCAAGACTCTACAACCAGAGACCACCATTCTCAATTAGCACAACAATTCCATCCCACACAGTGCTGCTCACAGCAGTACACGAAACAAGCACAAAAATCAAAAACCAAATCCTAACTCTCACCTTCAATCCCACTGTCAAATTACTGGCGCTTGTTGTCATCTTCTCCAGCTTCTGGTTTTCCAGCGATCTAGGGCAACCGAGTCAACCAGGGTGGCGGCGCACAGTGCAGAGAACAAGAAGAGGGGCGGCAGAGGAGAGGAAGCTAGGGCACGGTGCGGCGCTGGAGCTCCTGTGGTCGGTGATCGGCGTCGGCTGTGGTAGTCTCCACAGCGAGGGGCAACAGGCGCCGGTGACTAGCAAAGGCACGAGCACAGAGGAGGCGGCCGGAAATCGCTTGGCGTCGCTACGCTGGATCGTGCAGGAAGAAGTCTCGGCCGGCAGCAAGAAAATCTAGGGCACAGCGACTGGAGGAGGCAGGCGGCACTGCGGTTGGCGACGCCGTCGAGTGGAGAAGCCGCGACCGAGAAGATGGCTAGGGCTCAAACGGCGTCGGCCAGGAGAGGAAGAGGAATGGGAGAACCGGCGGAGGAAGAGAGAAATGGAGGAGGAGGGGAAGTGCGGCGCCGGCTAGGAGGAGACGGCGTCAAGGATTAGGGCACGCACGGAGGAGGAAAGAAATAAGAGTAAAAGAAAAAGCAAATAAAAAGGAAAAGAAAAATAACTTTTCCTCACTTAAATGGGGTACCTTAAACATGTTTTCCCGGGGCCCAGTTTTATCCCCGTAAACTCATCCATACGATCTCCGAAAAATTCTCAGAAAATTTTCAAAAATTCCGAAAAATTCTCTTACCAATACTCGCCTATTTTCGGTATTTTACATTCTCCCCCACTAATAAAAATTTGGTCCTCAAATTTCGTTATCTACTTTCAGCAAATGCTAACAACAGGTAAAGAGTATAAAATGCTGAACGGTAAATAATATCACACACCTCAAGTGAAAAGATGGGGTATCGTGCTCGCATAATATCCTCGAGCTCCCAAGTTGCCTCCTCGTCTATATGATGCTGTCATCCGACATCAACCAACCGGATTGTCTTGTTCCGCAACTGACGCTCTTTCCGGTCTAGTAGCACGGATCAACTCTGCCTCACGCTGAGCTCGATGAAGTCCCAATAACTGGGCCTCCCCAACCTCATCCTAAAGGATGGGTGTCCGACAAGGCCTACCATACAACGCTTCAAACGGTGGCATTTGGATAGCCGAATGCAAACTGTTGTTGTAGACGAACTCTACCCATGGCAAATGGTCCTCCCAACTGCCTCCAAAATCCAATACACAAGACCTCAACAAGTCCTCTAGAGTCTGAATAGTCCGCTCTAACTGTCCATCTGTCTGCGGATGGAAAGTTGTACTAAAACAGAGCTGCGTGCCCAAGGCCTGCTGCAGACTCTGTCACAATCACAACGTGAAACGAGATCTCTATCCGAAATAATACTCAAAGGAACACCATGAAATCTGATGACCTCTCGGCAATACAGATTTGTCAATCGATCCAAGGAATCAGTTTTCCGGATCATTAAGAAGTGCGCGAATTTGATTAATCAATCAACGATTACCCAAATCGCATCATGGCCTCGTCATGTCCTCGGCAAACTCACCACAAAGTCCATAATAATCTATTCTCATTTCCACTCAGGAATAGAAATCTGCTAAAGTAAGCCGGCAGATCTCTAATGCTCGGCCTTCACCTGCTGACAGACAAGACATCTAGCTACAAAATCCGCGATGTCTTCCTTCATGTCGTTCCACCAATAGAAACACCTCCAATCTCGGTACATACGAGTATCGCCCGGGTGGATCGCAAATCGAAAGTGATGAGTCTCCTGAAGTAGCCCCTGTAAGACCGGATGAGACTGAGGTACGCACAATCTGCCTCGGGAGTATATAATACTCTCCTCGTCTCGTGTGAACTCGGTCTGCTGCCCGGAGCTATCTGGCTGCTAATAAATTGCAAATGCTGATCACCAACCTGGGTCTCTCGGATCCTCGTCCTGATCAACGACTGAGCAACTATGGTAACAAGAATACTCTATTCTGTCTGTCCCTGCTCCTCAAGGTCTAACTCGGAGAAACCCTGAATCAAGTCTGTGACCACAACTCGGTGGTAAGCTACAGTCCCTCTATACTTCCGGCTAAGTGCATCGGCAACCACATTAGCTCTCTCTCTGGGTGATAGCTAATGGTACAATCAAAATCCTTCAGGAACTCCATCCATCCCCTCTGTCGGAGATTAGGTTCCTTTCCAAGTGAACAAATATTTGAGACTCTTATGGTCCGTGAGAATCTCAAATGTAACACCGTATAGATAAGGCTGCCAAATCTTTAAGGCACAAAATAATGACGGTCAACCACAAGTCATATACTGGTAGTTCTACTCATGCTCCTACAACTGTCGAAAACATAGAAGACTACCGTGTCGTGCTGCATCAAAACAGCGCCAAATCCTGTAGAGATGCGTCGGTATAAATCACGAATCCGTTCTCTCCAAAAGGAAAAAACCAAAATCGGAGCCGACACTGGTCTCCGCTTTAGCTCCTAGAAGCTGGTATTGTAGTCCTCGAACCACGTAAACTTCACGCTTTTCCTGGTCAAGTGTGTCAATAGCATAACAATCCGTGAGAAATCCTCAACGCATCTCCGGAAATATCAGCCAAACAAAGGAAGTTGCGAGCCTCTTCTATAGACTCCGTCTACTCCCAACAGTAACATCCTCTATCTCCTGTGTAACCACGGTATACTCCTACTGGTGACCGTGTGTCTCAAATATCTCACAGAAGAAAAAAACAAAATACACACTACTGATCTTCACATATAGATGTTCTCGTCGAAACATCTCTAGAACTATGCGAAGGTGGTGTACTTGACTCACCTCAGATCCGTAATAAATCACAATATCGTCAACAACGACAATGGAAACCGATCCAAGCATTCTAGGGATACCCAAATCATCGAGTCCATGACAACATCTAGGGCTCCGTAAGCTCTAATGGTAAAACCAAGACATATCATGTCTGTATCACAGACATTCCTAACCATAAGATCCTCAACAATAAACAGATCTGGTCACCCACTAATAACATAAATCACCAAGGAAAAGATCCTCTAGTGTGAGAGCAACGCTCCATCACACGAAATACCACAAATGTGGGAGCAACGCTCTACCACCAGAAATCCTCCATATGTGGGAGCAACGCTCCACCACAGACAATCCATAACATGTGTGGGAGCAACGCTCCACCACCAACAATACATAAGTGTCCAAAGCACCTAACTATCTAGCTAGAGACTGCACGAGATCTCTCTACCACAGATCACTGTGGTTAGCCTAGGGTATAACCACCCAGTAAGCAAATCAAATCTATAGTCAACCCTATCATCCTCCTAGTAGGTCGGTCACCCACTAATGGGAGAATTAGTTGACAGGGTAAAACGACCAATATCATAATGTAGACATTTAATATTCTACATTTAACATAGGTAGAATCATCATGATGCTACCAATCATACATCTGACACACGTGCACACACAACATATGTATGATCGACATAATCCTCCGATTAGTACACACCAAAAATACTCACATCATAGGTATAAATCACCGTGATACCTCCAACAATGCATACCGAACCCGTGTGCACATATCAATATAGGTATAATCGACAATACACCTCAAACAACACTCACCTGACATATATACACACATGCCAAGAGTATAATCAACATATACTTCTAATCAGGCATACTAAAACTCAGGTGCATTCACAAATCACACATAATCAACAAGATACCTCAGATACCACACCAAACACATATGTATATATCACAACACTGATGTTGTCGACAAGATACTTCCAACATGACTTTCACACCCATGTGCACATACCACAACACAGATTTAAATCGATAAGACACCTCCAATATGTCAATCAGGCACGTATAGCTAACTAATTAGCTATAATCCACAAGAAACCTACAATAACCATATCTAGATGGGAATACCTCACTATCCACAAATGAACTATCCATCAAAGAACTCCTTCAACTCATAACAATCATATGTACACCTCATAGATATGCATAATCAGCATATTTAATCCAATCTATCACACCAACCCTATGCCATCTTCGAAGTTATCCAATTAGGTACAAACAGTCTAAAATTACAGTACCCATGGAATAGGATATATCGATCCTCTATCAACTGACCCAACCGACAATAGTATATGGCTAATTCAGTCCTTTCCCCGTCCGTACAAGTCATGTACCCAATATACTTAAGATATCCAACTAAACACGAGTCACCCAAAGATCAATATTTTTTTTATAAAATAGCGTAAGTCGATCCCCTACTGATCGGATCAACCAAAACAATGAATCAGTAATCGACTATCCAAATTTAACCAGTGTCCGCTAATCCTCGGCAATCACTAAGGTATATCCATCCACGACTACCCAAGTCGACAAACGTAGATCAGTCTTCTACTGATCGATCCAACAAAAGTAAATCAATTATCTACGGATGAAATTAACTAAGATAACATGGTATACTACTGGCTAGGTCATCATAAAGATATAAATACTATCCACTACCCAGCTAATAAAAGCAGAGGCCGGTATGTGCCTCAATCTGCTAACCAACTGGTAATAACATAAGCTAAAAACTACCAGTGTATGATATGATAAATCACCAGAAACTGTAACCCTTAATCTCTATTAAGGTCAATCAAGATCAGTGACTAACCTAATACCTAAAATATATGCTATATCAACTAAACAGGTACCAGTAAAGAGTGCTAATACAGGTCATAAACAGTAATAGTCAACAGTGCATATACTAACAAAAATGTAGGATAACAGTATACCAACATACCTCCTATAGCTTGGAGATGTCCTGCCGCTGCTAGGTCCCAAAAATCACATCAAGAAGACTAAAACACGAAATCCAAAACACGGGATATAAAACTCGTAAGCCGATCTCTGATACCAAATAAATTGGTATCAGATAAATCTCGAAAATCCAGAACACATAGCAAGTATCGTATACCTGCTCTGATACCACTAAATTGTCACGCCCCAGAGGAGTCTCTGTCCGAAGAAATTTCGGCAGCATCTCCCCTGTACGGCGGACAATCTGAAACTTTTCTACAAGCACTATATACCTCAGCCACATGCGGCTGGAATAATAACAATAAAAGAAAACAAACACCACGCAGTTAATATCAAATTCAGCCTCTGGCTGACACAACCACGCAGTTAAAAATAAAGCAGCCTACTCGGCTGTACCAAAACCAAAACACATAACTGCTAGCCGGCTAGACTTACACAACCAATAACAAATACAAAACACCACATAACAACATCAACTCTCCAAAAATAAAACCAGAGTACAGAGCTAAACAAACTGATACATAAAACAAACAAAACATACGTGAAACCGATAAGTCTTCTGATGTGACGTGGGGACCAGCAGACAGGATACTCCAAGCGACACCAAAACCAACCTGGTACCTGAAAAAGATAGTATCAACGGGGGTGAGTTCAACAACTCAGCGAATACCAATGGACATGAGTAGTAAGATATATCTAACAGCAACAAACATGGAATACAGCTTCCTAATCATATATAGGGAATATGCAAAACTGAAAGGTAACTGAGGAAGCTGTACTCACCAGGAACTCCTATCCAGACAAAAGGGTCGTCAAACCGAAAGTGTCAATAATCCTGTATGCAGGTCAAAAGTATGCATCCAACCAAAATGCAACAACCAAATGCAGCAAACAAAATCATAAGAATATAAATGCATCAATGCATATGATGCTAATGATGCGTCCTGGTCACCCCTGACGCCAGTCAGTCAGCTCACACACACAAATGGTGAGACCGAGTGGGTAGGGCTGACGTGCACTCTGTCGTCACTACTCCTGATGAGTGACCGAGTGGACGGGATGCTGTCGGAGTACTCCTGTCCTGTGACCCCAAATCATAAATGGGGGAGCTCAATGCTCTCATCTCCCGGTACACGATGACGGGGAGGAAATCTCTGCCGGCTACCACGCTGAGTCACCTGACCAACGGAGCCAAACAGAGTCCACCGTCTGCCGGCTACTACACTGCTACACTAAATGCCAGCGGAGCCAAACAGAGCGGAACTGTCTGCCGGCTACCACGCTGAGTCCTCAGACCAACGGAGCCAAACAGCAGAACCGCCACACACCTGTCTGATATACCACTAATCCATGAGTGGTGGTGTGTGCAGTATATGTAACTGGCGATGGGCTCAACCATAGTGGAGCCGACAATCGCACAGCATGCAATCATGATGCATGTCACTATGCATAGCAAAAACTGATCAACATAACCATATCCATATATACAAAATGGGTACTGTAAAAGTGATGGTCACATACCAAATTCTAAAGTACACAGGTCAGATAGAATATCAAAAACCTATGTCCTGAACATAATAAGTATGGAATATCCTGAACAGCATAGAAAAATCCATATATACATAATATGGGTACCACAGTATCAGTAAGCCAAATCCACGGATCTAGGGTATACAAATCCTCTAAGGTATAACAACCTAGACCCAAATCATATCCCTCTTCCATAGCATATGTACCAACAATATACACAGATCAAAGAATCAGGGTCTAAACACCCGAATCATATATGATATACAAATAGAGGTACACAAATCTGATATGGCACAAAAACCTAAGTATCAGATAATCTAGATATATAGGCTAGAAACAACAATCCAAATCCTAGTCCTAACCTCAGTAAGCATGGTATGTCACTCTAGAAACAAAGATACTCATGGTAACAAGATAATCATGGCAACAAATCACGAGATATAAGCACGGATACATCACAGGTGACAAACCTAACATGCTATGGATATCAAACAGTGACATACCAAAGACAAACATGTTCATTGCTTGTAGTTATAAAATACTATGCATATCCAAAGACAATATCATAAAAGATAAGTCAAGAGGTACCCGCCTCCAAATAGCAGGTCCAATCCAATCAAATCCAACGTCGAGATGCTCGTCTCGCGTCAAAGTCCTGTGACACATAGTATCCAGATTTAGCTAATTACATATAAATAAATTAGCTAAATCAAATCCTCGAGAAGCTAACGAAAATTCAGATCCAATTATAAACCCTAATTGGATCATTTAACTCCTCAATCGATTCTAACTAATACATTCGAATTAGGACTTGCCATGAGCATAATCAACCATAGTAACTTACCCAAATTGGGATAAACCACCACTGATCCAAGGCCGAAATTACCATGATCAAATTACCTCCAAGAATCAGTCCTGATCCATATATTCCACTCATATGAACTCCAACGGCTGCTGTCCACCAAATCCATATCCCTAAATTAGCAATCCACTCCAAATTCAATTATCCCTAATTCAATACATAACCCTAATTAATTATGTATCAAAATTTACTACACTATACCTCAATTCACAGCCGCTGTTGATCCGCAACTAGGGATAGTGTCGCCGAAAGGAGTAGCCGCTGCTGGTGACCAAGACTCTACAACCAGAGACCACCATTCTCAATTAGCACAACAATTCCATCCCACACAGTGCTGCTCACAGCAGTACACGAAACAAGCACAAAAAATCAAAAACCAAATCCTAAACTCTCACCTTCAATCCCACTGTCAAATTACTGGCGCTTGTTGTCATCTTCTCCAGCTTCTGGTTTTCCAGCGATCTAGGGCAACCGAGTCAACCAGGGTGGCGGCGCACAGTGCAGAGAACAAGAAGAGGGGCGGCAGAGGAGAGGAAGCTAGGGCACGGTGCGGCGCTGGAGCTCCTGTGGTCGGTGATCGGCGTCGGCTGTGGTAGTCTCCACAGCGAGGGGCAACAGGCGCCGGTGACTAACAAAGGCACGAGCACAGAGGAGGCGGCCGGAAATCGCTTGGCGTCGCTACGCTGGATCGTGCAGGAAGAAGTCTCGGCCGGCAGCAAGAAAATCTAGGGCACAGCGA
Organism: Zingiber officinale; assembly: GCF_018446385.1. NCBI lineage: Eukaryota > Viridiplantae > Streptophyta > Magnoliopsida > Zingiberales > Zingiberaceae > Zingiber > Zingiber officinale. Next base: position 109,185,067 of record NC_055995.1, on the reverse strand, counting down.
CTGGAGGAGGCAGGCGGCACTGCGGTTGGCGACGCCGTCGAGTGGAGAAGCCGCGACCGAGAAGATGGCTAGGGCTCAAACGGCGTCGGCCAGGAGAGGAAGAGGAATGGGAGAACCGGCGGAGGAAGAGAGAAATGGAGGAGGAGGGGAAGTGTGGCGCCGGCTAGGAGGAGACGGCGTCAAGGATTAGGGCACGCACGGAGGAGGAAAGAAATAAGAGTAAAAGAAAAAGCAAATAAAAAGGAAAAGAAAAATAACTTTTCCTCACTTAAATGGGGTACCTTAAACATGTTTTCCCGGGGCCCAGTTTTATCCCCGTAAACTCATCCATACGATCTCCGAAAAATTCCCAGAAAATTTTCAAAAATTTCGAAAAATTCTCTTACCAATACTCGCCTATTTTCGGTATTTTACATGTACTCTTCCGCAACACCTCGTACCTCGGACGCATCGAGCCCGTCGACTTTCTCTCACATGTCGTCCTTCTCATTAGCTGCATCTTTCACTTGACTTCATATGCTCCTAAGTTCCTACATACTTAGACACAGGAGTTAAATACCAACATGACCTAACTTGACTTGGTTGATCACATCAAAACTATCTTAGGGTACTAACAATCTCCCCCTTTTTGATATGAGCAAACCGAAGTTAAGTTAGGGTAAACCTCAAAAATAACAGTTATAAAATTTGCAAGTAAATAAGCAAGTACAAAAATTAAATTGTGCTACCCTACCAAGTACAAAAATTAAATTGTACTACCCTACTAAGTACAAAAATTAAATTGTACTACCCTCCCTTAGATATCTTCATTACTCCCTCTTTTGATCACATTAAAAATGGGGTACTTTAAAAATGCTATTTGAAAAAAAATAAAAGTCTAAGGGAAAATTTTAGAAAAAATATTAAAGTTTAAGCTTCGAAAAATCTGGATTTAAAAAATTTAACATATATAAGGCAAAGAAAAAAAAAATTATGAAGTTGAAATTATTTTTAAGCAGAAATAAAGTCTTTTGCACATTAAAAAAATTATTAATAATTTAAAAAATTAATATTCAATTTTTTTTTAAAATTTTCTTATAGATAAGTGATAAATTTATCTCTCGGAAAAATTAACTTCTAATTAATTTCTAACAAAATTTTTAACAAACAATTGAAAGCATTTTTATAACAACTAAATGCTTAATAGTTAGTCAATTAAATACTTATTTCAATAATTGACTTCTTGGCTGTGGTGAGGCACTAGACCTTCTTGGATATTAGAACAACAACCACTTCTAGACAAAATCTTTTAATGAAAGTAAATATTTAATTTTCTCTCTGGAAGCCTAAAAAACATTTAATCTAAATATGATTTTGGAACCTAAAATAGATTCCTTACTATAGGATTAATCAAAAATTTCTTCGAAATATATTTCTGTAATATTTTCCTAATTTGACCTTTATGGTATTTAAAATGACAATTTAAATCATTATATCTTCTAATATTTTGAACATGTGAGCATGCACGTTCCTTCAAATATTCTATTTCTGTTTTCAATTTTTTATTTTTTATTTTTATTTTATCGAGATCTTCTAATCGACAAGATATAGCTAAGGTTGATTTTAACTCTTTATTTTTTTCGAACTTACAGTAATTTTTTGATAACATTTTTATGAACTGAAATAACTTGCCAGGAGGAAGAGACCATACCTGACTTATCTTGTCGATCTCATAATCTAAAACTCCCCCTGAAGTGCTACTTTCTTTCGATGTCGCTCCCCTTCATTGATGTTCTCGATGCTCATTTCGGACGAGCTTGCTTCTTCTTCGTCTTCTTGGTGACTTGCCACTAGCGCAAGTCCGGCGAGGGCTTCTATCTCCGATTCGGACTACATTTCATCTCACGTCGCTTTTAGATTATACTTGGTCTAGGCTGGCTTCTCATTCTTTTCTTTGTCCTTGTTCTCATTCTTTTCTTTGTCCTTGTTCTTCAATTTAAGGTAGTTGTCTTTCACGTGCTCTTCTTTATTGCAGTAGTAGTATCTTATCTTTCTTTTTCATCTATTACCCTATACTTGATTAAATTTATTAGTTTTAAATAATTTTTTAAATTTTCTTACCATGAGTGTCGTTTTGTCATCGTCAAGAGAAGATTCAGAGTCTCGTTCGTCCGTTTTTGCCTTTAAGGCAGTGTTGTGTCTTGGCTCCTTCTTCGGATCTGCACATCTTGTTTCATGAACTTCAAATATTGAAAATAATTCTTCTGACCTACTTAATTCTAGATTCTTCGATATATAATAAGCATTTACTAATGATGCCCATTTAGTAGTCCTAGGAAATGCGTTAAGCGCGTACCTTAGCGAATCTCGATTGCTTACATTTTTTCCGAGATTCGTGAGTCCAGTGATAAGATTTTTTTATTCTTAAGTGAAGGTGTACAATGGTTTCGCCTTCTTCTAACTTGATGTTGTTGATCTGGTTCCTGAGCAGATCTCGTCTCGCGAGTTTACCTATGAGGTCTCTTCGTGTAGTTCTAGGAATTTCTCCCAGAGCTCCTTGGCTAACTCATAGGTTTCGATCCGATTGACTTCTTGAGGTGGTAAAATGCTAAGCAGGTAAAACTCTGCTTTGTCGTTTGCCATGAAGTCGGTTTGCTCCTTCTTCGTCCATTGATATTCTTCTTTACCCTCAGGTGCTACAAAATCAAATTTCATTATTAAAAGTAAATCGAAATTTGTCTTAAAGAATACCTCCATCTTTTTCTTCCAACTCGCGAATTCCCCCTCGAACTTTGGTGGATAGATGCTCGGTCCGACCATCTTATGTGCTTCGTTGGCGGTTAGTTATCCTGAAGTAAACCCACTCTGATGTCAATTATAGGACCCTTGGCAGCCAGCTAGAAGGGAGGTGAATAGCCCTACAAAGGAAAACGAACCTTCCTCGAACTTTATAGTTTTATAAGAATCAATTGCATAAAAGAAATAAGAGACTAAGTAAAGAATGGAAGAGGCACAAAAGGTTTACTTGGTTACAACTGGGGAGGTTGTTAATCCAAGCAGTTAAAGAAATGCAAAGCTAAACTCAAATGAAATCAATTACAAGTGTTGTTTTGAATCATTGGGACAAGGGTTGTATTTATAGCCCTAGTCGGGGTGCCTGGAGGGGGATAAACTTTTATTCCAGTCGCAACGGAACGTGCCACATCGCATTCCGGGTAAAATTCTGGTTTGGGCGCCCTGACCCAAAAAGTCAACATTTTGTTGACTTTTGGGCCCGTGTCTTCCTCTCCAGTTTCGATCGCATTGGTCCGGGTCTTCCGCTCCGACTCCGCTCGCTTGGGTGATATTGGTCATCCGGAATAGGGTTCACCCGATCCCAACTTCCGGTCTTCTCGAGCGAACTTTCGCTCCGACTTCTATCCCTCGGAAATGCCACGCGCCTCTTTCTTGTCTGCTTGCATACTCTTCCGCAACACCTTGTACCTTAGACACACCGAGCTCGTCGGCTTTCTCTTGTGTCATTCTTCTCGCTAACTGCGTGTTTCGCTTGATTTCCTGTGCTCCTAAGTTCTTGCACACTTAGACACAGGGGTTAAATATCAACAGGACCTAACCTGATTTAGTTGATCATATCAAAATTACCTTAGGGTACTACACTATAATCTCAGGACCACTCCTAAAGATATACCTAAATAGCTAGTAATGGTCCCAGGTAGGAAGAGGACCGAGAGATTAACAGAGGAGGTTGAGGGGGGTAACTTGGAGGTAATTGGTGGATTTTGAAATAAAAGATATTGGAGGTAAAGATTTTGATATGCAAGAAAAGGGTAAAGACTATATTAGTCATCAATGAGATTGATGAAGAAGAGGCCTATAAAATACAAGGGACAAGGAAATTAATACTATGAGATTGAGCACTATTAAAGTAAGTAATATTTAAGTTTGATATTAATTATATTTTCATTGATTTCACTTGTTTTTATTAAATACATTGAGTTATGTTTATTTGCAGTATCTCAAAGAAAAATTCAAAGAAACAAAAAAAAGGAAAAAAAAGGTGAGAAGAAGATGTGACCTACTTGATATCAGTGCTTGAAAATTTAAGATAGCATACTTCTGAGTTTGTGTAGGAGGAAGGCTATTACGAATTGACAATAAATGTCTTCCTCTCATGTTTCTTTGGCAACCTATTTACCGACAAGAAAGTAATCAACATTTACATTTCATTACTCTTTAAAGAAGCATCCTCGTCTATTAGGTAATATAATAAATCGATATATTGCTGAACCAAATTCACGGTAAAAATTTGACTTCGTATTATAACTTTTTATTATGTTTGTGATATTATTACACTAATTTATGATTATATCGTGAAGGTGCATATTATCATTTAATGGTCATAGATACCAACACAACAAAACCTCTACCATTTTAATTCGTTTTTCTGTAACTCCAAATATGATAAATATTGTACCAAGCTGGTTAGTATTAATTTTTAAAAAATTACATTTTAGCACTATGAAATATTATTATATCTTTTTATTAATTATTTTTGTTCATCCAATGCTCACATGTATCTAGATTGAAAATATTTCCCAATGATAAACTAAAGGAAATGCACGATGGATTACAATATCACTATCATTTAGACGAATGAGTCTCTACTAAATTATATTATCCCCAACAAATGTCATCGTACGTAATTTACTACATTATTAGTAAATTTCAATGGTACATTGTGATTATATTTTAGTTACTATTTTAATGTTATGACAATGACAATGACTTCTTCATTATGCAATATATCATACACCTATTGTACAATATTAATATGTAATTCATGTAAAAAAAGACATTCATAAATTTAGAGTAGAGATTGCAATATCAATCATTAGAGACAAATATTGTAAATTCAAATTAGAATGAATCATCAATCTTGTTGTTGACATTATGTAATATGTTTGTACTTCTTGTATATCAAATGATATAGTATGTTTGTTTATTGTAAATTGATACTTGTTTGGAATAGAAATTCTTGTTATTATTGTTATTATTGTAAACTGATAATTGTGTGTTGTTCTTGTATTTTGCTTTGCAATTTTTTTTTGTCTAAATTCTTGTTGTTATCGGATTGTTGCTGTTGTTAATTTTTTTTAATATTTTTGTTGTAAATTTATGTTTTTATAGTATTATAGATCTTGTTCTTTGGCTTGGAAATTAATGTTCTTGTACATATGTTGTTGTTAAAATTTATAATATGTTCTTTGCTTTAAATTGATATTTGTTGTGTTGTTATTGTATTTTGGTTCGAAAATTATTTTATCTTGCATGACATAGCCGGACTCAGTAGCCCTTATTATTGTGACTGAAGTTGGAATTTTCTCTTTCCTCTATCCTTGGGGGTTCACCATCTATGTTAAGAGGATCTATTATACCAGCTGCAACAACATGTTTGATTTGATACATACCGAAGAAAACTACTCTTATTGTTGTTGTAATTTTATAGTATGATAGTGGTAAAGTGATGCTCTTTAAAGTGTGACAGTTGTAATTTTATTTGATTATTGTTGTTGTTGAAAACTTGTAGTTTGTATATTTGTAAATTGATATTTAGTATGTTATAAAATGATCTTGTTCTTTTATTTGGAAAATATTTTATCTTAATCCATGTTGGTATTAAATTCTTGTTGAGATTTTATCAGACGAGTATGTTTGTAAAATGGTCTTGGTTTTCACATATTAAGGAACTCATTTATGGTGTTAATTTTGAAAAAAAAAAACATTGCTTTCAATATGGTGTTTGAGGGAAACAATCTTTTCAACTCGATTTGAGCATGAAAAATGATGTAGAAAACTTAATATAAATGCTACGATGATGATACTCACTGACCGACACTAATTTCAAATACTCGGACTTTCCTATTTCTAAGGATATAAATTTTGATTTTTTGAATGGCTAAGGTCCATCAGCCAATTTCATCTATTTAAAAGTAACTGATAGACTTAGAGAACTCGATCAGAATAACATGGAACAAACACCTATGTACTCGGCTAGTGCTCTGGAATGTACTCATGCCCTCAAACACCAATGCGATATATCATATTGAGTGCAATAATTTTTTTAACTTGATTTGGGCTTGAGAAATGAGATCAAAAACTCAATATAAATGCTACGATGATGATATATATTGACCGACACCACATTTATGATTCTTGGACTCCCCTATTTATGAGGATATAAAAAAGTTTTATTTTTTGAATGGTTAAAGATTCATCAACGAGTTTCGTCCAAAGGTGATTGATGGAGCCAAAGAACTTACAATGACATGGGACAAAGATATATGTGCTCGACTAGTGCTGTTGAATGTACTCATGCCCTCAAACACCAATGTGATACATCATATTGAGAGCAACAATTTTTTTCAACTCGATTCGGACATGAGAAATGATGTTGAAAGTTCAATATAAATGGTACGCTAATGATACTTGCTAACCGATACCACATTTGGGATCCTTAGACTCTCGTCTTTCTAAAGATATAGTTTTTTATTTTTTTAATAGCTAAGGTACATCAGCCAGTTTTGTCTAGAAGTGATTGATGGACCTATAGAATTCAGAATGACATGGAACAAAAACATATGTGCTTGGCTAGTGCTCTTTAATATTTTTTTTCAATTCAATTCGGGCCTAAGAAATGATATCAAAAGCTCAATATAAATGTTAGACGATGATACTCACTAATTGACACCACATTTCAGAACCTTGGACTCCCCTCTTTTTGAGGATAATAATTTTTTATTTTTTGAATGGCTAAGGTTCATTAGTCTGTTTCGTCCAAAAGTGCTTAGTGGAACTAGAGAACTCAGAATGACATGGAACAATGACCTATGTGCTTGACTAGTGCTTTTGAATGTACTCATGCCCTCAAACACTAATGTGATACACCATATTGAGAGCAGTGATTTTTTCAACTCAATTCAAGCATGAGAAATAATATCGAAAGCTCAATATAAATGTTGCGATGATGATACTCATTGATTGACACTACAATTGAGATCATTGAACTTCCCTCTTTTTGAAAATATAAAAAATTTAATTTTTTTTGAATGACTAAGGTCCATCAACTATTTTTTGTCCAAAAGTGTCTGAAAACTCGGAATGACGTGGAATCATTAGATTGTCTGAATGGTGAAGGTCCATCATCTTTTTGTCAAACATTCTAATTGCATCCAAAACATTCTAATTGCTTATACCAACACATGCAATTTATATCTCTACATAAAACAACATATGAATATGGAAACAAAACATAGGCAACATAACACAGATATTTAAATATAAATCAACAGTTTCAAAATTAATGATATGTTAATCAAAATACACATTTGAATCTATTTAGAAAATGCACTTATATCTTCTCCATTCATCACAATGATAATTTTTACAACAATAGTTTCGTGTGCCAAATACATACAAAAGTTGAGTACTATTACAAAAAAAAACGCATTAATAGATGTATCAACTTATTGGAGGCATTCAACATGCTCTTTTATTATGACCCAATTGTTTGCCTCTACTACACTTATTTTTAACCTTTCACATGTGCTTGGACGGGATCCTCGCCTTCTTTCTTCTTCCATGTTGCACAAGTCTATGAGGTGATAAAACAATACAATCGTGCCCATCTATTCGCCAAAATTATTTACTTATATATGAATAAATATGATCCATGTAAGTACTTTTCTAAGTTTTAAATAAGAAATAATGCTAACAATACTGATACAGATCCATGTTCCTGTTTACACACTGCATATAGCGTGTAAGCAAGGATGCCCTAAAATTTGAAACTCATTGCAATCACATTTACAAATCTCCATGTCAACTATATAGGAAGATGTTGACGATTTTACTTCATTTTTGTTTTGCTATGTGGAAATACTACATAGGACCTAGTTTTTTGTCTCCCAATGTCATTCTCCTTCATAGCCAATGACGTCAATACTCTTGTAGAATTATACACTTCCTCCCTACAATTATAAAACCATTGTATAACCTTCCTTCATGCGTCGTTTATTAGTATTGTAATTTGGAGTTGTCAAGTGTCCTTGAATAGTGCATTCATACTTCCAAAATAATTCATGGTCAACATTGAGTACCATCTACCAGGAAAAATGCATTTACCCATTTTATAGGTTCTATATTTTTCATCCATCTATAAACATCTAAATGTCTCTGTGACATAGTCTACCTAACTCTATCATATTGTAGAATTGTATTTACTCTAGCTATAGCCCAAAACAATCCTTATATAGGTTTATAGTATCTATAACCATATTACAAGATAGGTGCTAGAAACATTATCCATGATGAGTAGTAGGGTAAACTTTACTCATTGCACACAATATTCCATGATGTTTATTAGTTATAATTGTCATAATTGATAGATCAACTGTAAAAAATATATATTTAAGAGATTTAGAAATCACTCCCATGTTGGGCCACATTTAACTTCACCAATTCCAAAGTTAATTGGAAAAAGATTTCCATTAGCATCTACGGTTGTGGCCATGAATAATACACCTAGATATTTGTCACTCAAGTATGCTACATCAATTCTAATTAGTTTACAAAAATATGTTTGAAAAACTTTTCCACATGCACCAAAAGTCCAAAAACAACATTGGAATTTATTACCACCATTTATTTTCAATGCAACATGTGTATCTGGGTCTTTATATTTTAGCTCACGAAAGAGTCTAAGGAGATCACCACAATCCTTATTGAAATCACCTACCACCTTATTTAGAGCTTTCACACGTGCATATTATGCCTTTCAATATGATATCTTCACTCTAAATCATGATTTCATCTTATTTTGAATCATTCTGGGTCAATAATCTTTTGATGTCATAAAATGACTTTCAATACGAGAAGCTATAAAAGAAGATGTGCATGCATGATGATCAATTGTTCTTAAGCCAGGACCGCATTGATGACGCTCTAAATATTTTGTAATCATGAACTCAATATTTCCCTTTGCAATTATCGTTCATGTGAAATTTTCTCCCTTACAAATTGCTTTAACTCTGGTCTTCTTAGTGACCTTTATTTTGTATGTGAAATGACTTTTTATAACATACTTAGCAAGTGTGGCTTAAAATTTTTTGCATTGCGTAAACCTATGACTTTATATATATATATATATATATATATATATATATATGTTAATACTACTCAAATTGAGTTGAATTAACAAGATGAAAGTTTAAAAAATATGTTACTTGCTCAACAAGAAATTCCTCAAGAGAGTTATCTAGTTCTTGCATTCGCAATGGAACAAGTCTTGAGTTCATTATATATGCATCTTCAGCTAATGGAAACTACTTTTCAAGGCCTCTATATTCGTTAGTGTTGATTGACTCATCTAATGAATAGTGCATATAATTTGCTAAGAATTCATCCTCGGAGACATTTCTTTCAATTTCCACTTCCATTCATTGTCGTTAAATTCTTGTTCAATCCATGTATCCTCAAAGAGAGCGATTTTCCAATCTTGTACTCGTATTTAATGGGCCATCCTCAAAATTAAGAGCTTGTTCATGTTGGTGAGGAAAGCATCCGACGATCGAACCTGTGTTTTGATTATGTCAAAGGGTCCAAAGTTAAGTTATCTTGTTATCTAACAAGGTTCATTGAGCTTGCAGGAAAGTCCTAAGTTGTCTTAGGCAAAAGTCCTAGTAGATTCTAGGCAGGTGGAAAACCCTAAGGGGTGGTAACTCTAGGTCCTAGGGGGTAGTAACCCTAGGTGGTGAAAAGTCCTAGCTACGGTTAGGTAGTGGAAACCCCTAGGGGGTGGTAACCCTAGGCTGAAGAAAATCCTAGGGGGTGGTAACCCTAGATCCTAGGGGTGGTAACCCTAGGCTGAAGAAAACCCTAGGGGGTGGTAACCCTGTGTCCTAGGGGGTGGTAACCTTAGGCAGAAAGTCTAGTCGGTTTGGAGGATCAATCTAGCAAACAGGTAAACTCTCTTAAGTGGAGTAGGTGAGGACGCGTTCCCCGGTGAGGGAACAGTAGGCGTCGGTTCGACCTAGGGTTTCCAGAGGTGAAATCTGAAATCAGAATCAGACAGTCCGGAGGCTGTCAAAATAACTTTCTATTTATCTTATTTTATTGTACTAACTTTTTTTTAGGGTATACTTTGTTGTAGACTAACATGCCTTGCAATATGGAAATGACACAAGAAAAGCTTCGGATGAACAATCCCGAGGTGCCCTCCATGGAGCTTGGAGGCACCTCGGGTGACTTGGTCGACCGCCTCACAACAAGGAGTGAGGGCGCCCTCCATGGAGCTTGGAGGCGCCCTGGACGCTGGATGGAGGGCGCCCTCTATGAAGCTTGGAGGTGCCCATAGGTGGATAGGCAGCGAAGATGTAAGAGCTTATCGACGTTACGATTTCGGTGGGGTTGGAGGCCCCCTCCATGCGATTGGAGGCTCCCTCAACGGGCTATTTAAGCCTGGTTCGAGCAGTAACCAAGTACAACTCAAAAACTTGCAATCCTTCTTCCGTGTGCTGCTTAAATAACGATCCGACAAAGCTGTAACTCGACTCCGACAACTAGAAGCTTCAAATTTACTAATCTTAGTCGTTGGTATATTTTACTGCATTTAATTAACTGTACTTAAAGTTGTAATATTTTTAATTGATAGTGATTGCCCAAAGTAAACATTCAACGAGTGTGGGCATTGGAGTAGGAGTCGCCACAGGCTCCAAACCAAGTAAAAACCTTGGTGTCAGTATTATTTTTATTTTTCTGCTACGTATTACTTGATTGTTTTAAAATGAACGTGAAAGTCACGAGCGCTATTCACCCCTCCCTCTAGTGCTTTTCGATCCTACAATTGATATCAGAGTGGGGTCGCTCTGAATCGGTACAACTATTGTTCGAGCATTCTTATTTGTCGCTTTTTCGTGCGTTTTTGTTAAAAATAAAACCTTACGCCTTTCATTTTTTCCCTCTAAAACTGTTTTTGAAAAATTCATTTTCATTTTTTCACCATTGGTCGGTAATAGCGAAATACCATATTTTCAAAAATTTGTAATAATATTTTTATTAATATTTTATTAATAAAATTAGTAAATTGATATTTTTATTTTTCTCTCGCACTACTAATCCAAGACCAAGTCTTGGGATATTTGTTTCTTTTTACTTTTTGTGTGTGAGATTTTCTTCTACAATGGCCCACCAAGAAGGCAATAGCACCGCACGCCTACCACTCTTGTCCAACAACAATTTTGGATACTGGAAAGACTAGATGGAGCATCAACTAAAGACCCAAATGGAGATATGGACCATAGTCTAGATGGGATTTATACTCCCCATCGAAGAAGGTGTGCCCATCACCTGTGACAAGTGGGATGCACAAACAAGAAGAAAAATCAAGACAAATGCAAAAGTAACTTATACTCTTCTATGCAGACTAACAAATTCAGAGCTTGATCGAGCTGGAAAGTTCAACAATGCTAAGGAACTTTGGGAGAAGTTGATCAAGCTTCATGAGATTCCTTTAGAGCCAGAAGATCAAATCGAACCTGAGTTCGAATCTGAGTCTGAATCTCCAGAGTCAACCTCTGAATCAGACTTAGAAGAATCAGATCAGACCGATTTCATAGTACTGATGGCTAAGGAAGAGATAGCTAAATCTGAGTCCGAATTCGAGACGACAACAGTCAAGGGGGAGAATCCTATCATGGATCTAAAAGGTAAAATTGTAAATTCAAATTCAAAATTTCATATAACTTGTTTTAAGTGTAGGGAGAGAGGACACTATAGTAACAAGTGCCCTACTCTTAAGATTCGGTCGGCACAACCGAAGGAGAATGAGAAATCGATCCGGAAAGGGAAGAAGCACATTGAATGCTCCAAGTGCAAACGAATGAGCCACTACAAAAGACAATGTCCAGAAAGAAGATCCAAGAATCCAGGGGGAGAAATCAAGGTTAGTAAATTTACATTATATGAAAATCTAATTTTTGCAACGTATGTCGGTACCCTAACTAATCCTGATTGCACTAGTTTAGATTTCTCTTGAAAATTAGATATGCATGCTAATAATGTAATGAATAAAGTTAATTCAAATCTAAATAAGAATAACTCAAAAATATTTAATAAAAATAAGAAATTAACTCTTAGAAAATTAGAAATACAAAATAATATCTTAAGAGATAAAATTGATAAATTAGAAAAGATTGTTAATAATTTAATCAAATCACAAAATCTAGACTTGGATTACAAGTCTAAGGTAAAACTTAAACTCTACAAACCAAACTATAATCAAGTGCCTTTTATTATGTAACCAATCAATAAATACTAAGTTAATCGGTAAACTTAAAAGTTAACTTAAAATTGTAACTTGTTAACCTAAACTAATAAATGCTTGATTTGTTTGATCCATGCATAATTACCATGAATATGGATATAAGGCTAGATAAGGACCTAGGCGTGATTTACACTTGACTAGTTAGACCTCAAGGTTTCAAAAAGGAAATTAAATATTCAATTTCTTTGAAAGACTTTGTCTAGAAGTGGTGGATGATCTCATACCCAAGAAGGCCTAGTGTCTCACCACAACTTGGAAGCCAATCATTGAAATGAATATTTAATTTACTGATTGTAAAACCTGAGTCTAATTCAAATGTAAATCAATCCTTAAATGATAATCTAAATCAAAGATAAAATTAATCATCTCATAAAAATCTATAAGGTTCCCTTATTAATAATTTAGAAAAGGGTGAGATGGACCTAAGTTTAAAGTAGTCAATCAAACCCAAATTAGTTAATTCAATTAAGTTAACTTAATTAATTTTGAAAAATTATTTCAAAATGTTAATCTTAATTTCTTAATATTAATAATTTTAAAATCATAATTAAATCTTAATTAATTTTAAAATCATAATTAATTCCAATTTCAAAATCATTATTTACAAAATTATAATTTCAAATCATAATTAATTTTAATAAAATAAAAAAATCTTAATTATTTGATTATTAATTTTCAAATCATAATTAAATTATTAATTCTTTTAAAATATTAATTATTTTTAGAAGATAATTAATTTTCAAATCATAATTAAATTTTAAATTATTAATTCTTAGATTTTCAAAATCTTAATTATTTTTAAATGATAATTAATTTTCAAATCATAATTAATATGTAAGTTTATAATTTCAAACTTAATTAATTTTCAATATATTTTCAAAATCTTCAAAATTTTAGTTATTGTCAAATGTTTAAATCTAATTAAACTTATATTTTAAAATTTGAAATTCAAACTTATTGAAAATTCAATTTTATATTTTAAATCTCAATTTCAATATTTTAAATATTGATAAAATTAAAATAAATTTAACTCCGTCTCACATAAACTTATAAGTTGAACATACTTGATAACATAAAATGAGTGAGATGGAAAATCAAGAAAATAGATAATAAATCTTTATGTTTTTTATTTACATGCATCGATACTAGGAACCTAAATTTTTTTTTGGGGCATTAATTAAGGGGGAGTGAAAGAGGAAATTTAATTTTAAAACTATTTTTGAAAAGACAAAAACTAAGTATTTGATAAAGTATTTTTCAAAGAAAATTTTTACTTAGCTAAGTTTTTTTAATATTTTTTAAAGCTAAGTACTTAACTAAGTTTTGATCAAATTTTTTTTTTTAAAACTAAACCTTTATCAATTTTTTTTCAAGAATTTCTGTTTAAAGTTAAATGGGTTATCAAAATCCTTTTAAAGCTAAAGTTTTTTTTTTAAGCTAAGTTTTTATCAAAAAATTTTTAAAACTGAAGTTTTTATCACAATATTTTTAAAAACTAAAAGTATTTTTGGTATCAAAAGTTTTTTTAAAAAAGGCTAAGTACTTAACTTAGTTTTTATTAAATTTTTTAAACTAAGCTTTAATCAAAATCCTTTTTGAGCTGAGTACTTTGAACTAAGTCTTTTTCAAAACCTTTATAAAGCTAAGTATTAAAGCTGAGTTCTTATCAACTTCGATCAAAAGTTAAGTATTTGACAAAATAATTATTTTCAAAGGTAAAAATTAGCTAAGTTTTTTTAAAAAAAGAAAGCTAAATATTTTCAAATTAGCTAAATGTGTTTCAAAGCACTTATTTTCAAAAGCTAAGTTGAGTTAAATTTTTTTTAAGGCTGACTCACTTTCAAATGCTTAAAAATTAGCTAAGTTTTTAAGTACTAATCTTCAGGGGGAGCTTAAAGTTAAAAGAATAAATATTTTTTCTATGTAAAATAAACTTCTCTCTACTTAGTATTATTTTTTATTTATGTCAAAGGGGGAGAGAAAAGTCAAAGTTAAGAATTTAAACATAATTTTTATGAAATGAGGAGCATAAGGAAGTTTTTTTAAAATCATTGTATTTATGCTCATGCTTAAATTCATTTATTATTTTGTTATGTTTTACTTAACTTTGAACCATGTTGCCATAATAAAAAAAGGGGAGATTGTTGGTGCGGGAAGCATTCGACGATCGAACCTATGTTTTAATTATGTCAAAGGGTCTAAAGTTAAGTTGTCTTGTTAGCTAACAAGGTTCATTGAGCTTGCAGGAAAGTCCTAAGTTGTCTTAGACAAAATCCTAGTAGATTCTAGGCAAGTGAAAAACCTTAGGGTGTGGTAACCCTAAATCCTAGAGGGTGGTAACCCTAGGTGGTGAAAAGTCCTAGCTGTTGTTAGGCAGTGGAAACCCTAGGAGGTGGTAACCCTAGGCTGAAGAAACTTTAGGGGGTGGTAATCCTAGGTCATAGGGGGTGGTAACTCTAGGCTGAGGAAAACCCTAGGGGATGATAAACCTTGGTCCTAGGGGTGGTAACCCTAAGCAGAAAGTCCAGTCGGTCTGGAGGATCAATCTGGCAAACAGGTAAACTCTTCTGAGTGGAGTAGGTGAGGACGCGCTCCTCGGTGAGGGAATAGTAGGTGTCGGTTCGACCTAGGATTTTCGGAGGTGAAATCCAAAGTCAGAATCGGACAGTCCGGAGACTGTCAAAATAACTTTCTATTTATCTTATTTTATTTTACTAACTTTATTTTGTAGGGTATACTTTGTTGTAGATTAACATGCCTTGCAGGACGGAAATGACACAAGAAAAGCTTCGAATGAACAGTCCGAGGCGTTCTCCATGGAGTTTGGAGGTGCCTCGGGTGACTTGGTCGACCGCCTCACAGCAAGGTGCGAGGGCGCCCTTCATGGAGCTTGGAGGCGCCCTGGACGTTGGATGGAGGGTGCCTCCATGGAGCTTGGAGGCGCCCTCAGGCGGATAAGCAGCGAAGATGTAGGAGCTTATCGACACTGCGATTTCGGCGGGGTTGGAGGCGCCCTTAACAGGCTATTTAAGCCTGGTTCGAGCAGCCGCCAAGTACAACTCAAAAACTTGTGATCCTTCGTCCGTGTGTTGCTCAAAGAATGATCCAATAAAGCTGTAACTTAACTCCGACAACCAAAAGCTCCAAGTTTATTGATCTTAGTCATTGGTATATTTTACTGCATTTAATTAACTGTACTTAAAGTTGTAATATTTCGAATTGATAGTGATTGCCCAAAGTAAACACTCAACGAGTGTGGACCTTAGAGTTGGAGTCGTCACAGGCTATGGGAAGTAAGTAAAAACCTTGGTGTTAGTATTATTTTATTTTTTCGCTGTGTATTACTCGATTGTTTTAAAACGAACGTTTATTGTATTCATCATAGCGCTATGGGAAGTTGAAGATGACATATTAGTGGTACTCATATTTATATTTGGCGTAGCGTTTATGTTTCGATTATCTAATTGTGAATCTATAGACTGCATCATAACTGAGAACACATTGTCAAAAATTGGATCTTCCCTGCATTAATATAATTTGCAAAATAATCATATTATGAAAAAAAAAATATCTATTAAAATTGTGAATATTTCAAAAACACACTAGCAGAATGGAGAAAGTCAATATATCAAAAAATACATATCTTCCTAAAATTATACTA